>NW_025335684.1:9965098-10197841 GCF_004798865.1 Varanus komodoensis
TTATTATTATTATTATTATTATTATTATTATTATTATTATTATTATTACATTGTGATATATAATGCAATAATTATACAGCTCACTGGAACGCAGACTCAGTGGGAGCCTCCCCCGACCTGCAGCCCAGCCCTGACCTGCTTCCCGGCCCCCTCGCTGCTGGCATGCGCCCTCCCCGGCCTCTCCATGCCACTGGCTGCTGCTCCTCCAGCTGCTGCCCCTACCTAACCCTCCTCCTCTCAAGGCCCGAGACCCCAAAGGGCCCTACTGATAATCCATACTTGCAGCTGCTTGCCAGCAGGGATGCCAGCACTGGGGAGCGGCTGCAAACACAGACGAAGCATCGCTTCCTCACCCGCCGCTCACCTCCTTCTGTGCAGCCCAGTTCGTAACAGGGCTGCACAGAGGGAGCCTTGTGTAAGGCAGGGGTGCCTGGGGACCCCTGCCTTACACAACCTCCATCTCCCCAGTCCTGCAGGCTTCAGAGAAGAAACAGCCCAGGGGGGACAGAGCTGATGACATGACAGGTCTTGTCAGTTTCCATCAAGCTCCGGTTGGCTTTGTCTCCCCACTGAGACAGCATCCTCTTTCAGCTGAAGCAGGACTCACTGAGACCCATCCAAGGTCAGGCCTTCTCCCTACTTTGTCCTGACTTCTCTTTGATATTATCAACTTCCCGCAACTCCCAAGGCTCCATAGAACATGACAAGCAAAAGAATGAGATGAACCTTTTTCCTACCAGTAGCAAAGGAGACAGGTCCAGAGGAAAGTCGCAATGATAGCTGCACCTCCTAGGAAGCAGGGTGGTCCTAATTCAGCTGGACTCTTTTATCTGCCTCATTGTTTCCTTCTCCAGGGACACTGCATAGTCCTCTGGAAGGATGGTGGCCTGAGCTTCCTACTGGGTCGACAGCAAGGGCCAAAAGCTGACACTCAGGTCTAATGAGATGCAAGCGCTTTGGGTATATGGCTCCCACCCCTGGAAAGGGGCCATTCAACTTGCATCCAGCTTTGCCACCTGAAGGACAGGAACACTTTGTCCTTTTTGTTTGTAGGATCCCAGTCATGAAATTCTCTCCCCAAAGGGGGTTGCCTGGCATCTATTGCATTCTCTTCTACATTTCAAATTAGGACAATTTATTATTCAGGGCTTTTTAATTGTTTGCATTTTAAGTTCTGGATAGCTGCCATGTTTTAACTGTTTGCTTCACTGTTGTAATTGATATTTTGCTTGTGCTAGTTGTGTATTAATTGCATTTCTGTTTATCCTATTATTTTTCTTTCAATTTGCATTCTAAATGGCCTTGGGATAAATATTATGAAGGTGTAAATATTATCAGTGCATTAAGGATGGATGAATCACTGTTTCTGGTCTATGTTATTTACTCGTGTTCATTCATAAGTCAGTTTCTTCTCATTTCTGTGTTATTTTGTGAATTTAAGTGGGAGAGGACGTGCATGGAAACCATATCAAAATATGTATTTTGGCCCTATTTTGTCAATCCTTCAGTCTAGGTACAGACCTGGTTTGGGGACAGAAACGCTCTTGGATACTCAGGGAGCAAAATGGACTGGGGAAGGCTTCCCTGCTGGTTCTGGTGGACCTCTAGACAGGTTGGATACCATCAACAGTGGTTCCTCCTGGCTGAGAGTGGATTTGAGGGTGCCATTCCGGGGTGCTTCTATTCTGATCCGTCTGAGCATTCTAGGAAGGTGGTGCTGGGGAACTGCTGCCCGACCCCTTGGCTGCTGGTCTATGGGTCTCCTTCAGAATCTATTCTGTGCATGTCAACATCTACACGAAACATTGTTCTTGTACCATGTTTCCCCGAAAATAAGACACTGTCTTTTTTTTTTTTTTTTTTTGGCTCACAAAAATACACTAGGTCTCATTTAGGATTATTTTTCTTACTTTTTAATGTGTACAGCAATCCACACTTATTCATGTACAACATCATGAATACAGGTACATTTGGTACATTTGGTATCACTCCGCCTGTGACAGGAGCTGGCGCTACAGAGGAAGCATCGGCTTGTGTGGCTCTGCAGGGAGCAGAGGGAGCGGCGCTGCAGGAGCATGTTTCCTCCACACAGCGCATTAAGTTAAAGTTAAGTTAAGAAATAAAGTTTCAAAAGGCTCTTTATGTTCCCCACTGGCCCTGGGAATAAACACAGCTAGGTCTTATGTTCGGGGTAGGTCTTATATTTTAGCAAGTACCAAAAATAGTACGAGGTCTTATTTTCGGGATAGGTCTTATTTATGGGGAAACACGGTAGTTGGAGTTTTGGCATTGACAGCCTCCCTAAGAGCTAGCCTGCATGGCTGTAAAGCTGCCTGCTTGTGTTCAGAGGATTTATCTCCTGTGCAAAACCAAAACACCTTTGTTTTTATGGTTTCCTGGAATTAGGTTGGAGGGAGAGATCATTCTCTGTTTGGCCTAGAAAGCCCCCAGGTGGGGCTCCTGCCTCAGGAAACCTTCAGAAAAGGGGCAGCCAGTAGGAAAAGTCTGTCTCCAAAGGACCATCACAACACACGTGTGGACACACACTTGGGAGTGGCCATCAGCCCAAATAGCATCTCCAGAATCCCAGTCGGTGACACCTGAAACTGCAGAAGAAGGAAGAGGCCGGTGTGCTGCTCTCTTACGCAGGGAAACGGCCATCCAGAGGAGCAGCCAGGCAGGTGAAGTGGCCCACAGGTCTTCACAGGTGAACCACTGTACCTGGATCTCAGCCCATATAGGTCCCCCGAGTCCAAATGTGGCTGGTCCTACATGGATTTGGCTCCCACAGAACTAAATTGCTCTTCATCCTGGCTCTTTGGTCTATGAATTAATGCATTTCCACAGCACCCAACCGCCAAAGCCCTCTGGATGGTTCACAACAGCACATTAAAAGTACAATATCAAGCACACCATACTAAAGCCTATCGAAACATCATAAAATGTACAACACAACTTTCAAAACCAGATTTTAGACAGATTTCAGTCATTTTAACCACCCGAGGACCTGTTGAACAACGGAAAGAGGCCCGTTTAGCAACTAGCAAGCCCCAGTGGGCTAAGAGAATGTCCTGCAGTTTATGGATGTGGCTGATCGATCTCCATTGATGAACAAAGTGTTGGATCCCATCCTGCCAATTTCCCTGCTCTGTTTCACTGGCTCATTCGGCCACATTAAATCATCCTTGCATGGCTGAGCGGTGGGGAAACGCTCTCCCTGCTTTGTTGAAATTCCTGCTTTGCTGAATGCGACAGCCGTGTCTCTGCTGGACAGCCGTGCCCTGAAATGCCATTTATTTACATCATACCAAAGAGCAACCGGGCAAGTAGGCGGTCGATAGCATCATTAGCGGCTCATTGATCCAATTATCTGCCTTTCCATTTCATTTCCAATTTACAGCCTTGTTACCGCATTTGAGACAGAAATGGATTTCCTGATCATTTCGGAAAGTGTTTGGGTGACCATTTGGGTTCCAAACATGCGCTCAAGCATCCCTCCAGATGATTTCTGAAGATTAATAAAGCCATCTGATGAATTCGGTGTGACCTTGCCACTCCATAATAGTGCAAAAGATTTTTCTTGCATCCGGTGCCTGCCATGTGAACCACAGTCCTGCTAGCGGAATTCCACCTCTTGGGAATGGTCAATTGGCTGCATTGGCTTGTTATTCATTGCTATCAGGCCTAACCCATAATAAGCTATCTGGAAAGAATCATGAGCCCACCACCAGGAGTTGTTCCATGGAAACAGAGATGAGGAATGAAGCCAGAAGCCTGAACCAAGAGATAGTCAAGAGTCAGACCAGTGGAACAAGGCTAGGAGCGGAAGAATTCCCCAAGACACACAAACATCTAGAAATACTACGGGTGTTCAGACAAAGTCTCAGTCCCAAGAGGGACCTTTTGAAAGGAACAAATCTGGTGTTGCATTTTTGAACTGAACCGAAATTCTCTTTCCAAAAATGCGCTTCTCTGCATTTTGTAACACGGTGTGTTCTCTGGTGAAAATAGGTATCTAAAAGTACCTATATGGGATAAAAGTGCCAGCAAAGTTGTGTATACTAGGGGAAATGCTGTAATAAAATACCGTATATCATGGAGCTGGCCTGCAATGCGTAAGGGCTAGAGACTGGGCTAGAGAAAGGCCAGCAGAGCAGTGCTTCAGCCATTTATATGCTGAAAAACGCCCAGACATCCCGTCCCTCCCCTACGACCTTATGTTTTGAGCAGCAGGGGGACCAATAATGCAATCTTCGTTGCAGCGAGGATTTATGGATGCCGCTAACGCGTCCCAGCACAGAGTAAAATCACCTTTCTGTGTCACGTTTTGGCAAATGCATGGGCTATGAAAGATGCCATTAGCGCTATGGAGGAAAATATGTCCGTGTGTTAGTGTCCATTTGGAAAAGGAAGTACCGCTGCCCCACCGTAGCTTAATTCTGGTACACGTAGATTAAGCTACGGCAGGGCATTTTGCCCAGTGATAGAGTGCAAGATGGGACATGTTGTCATGGATTTTGCATGGTCAAAATGTGTCAGCGATTATGGGAGGAAGGGAGGGTATGACTGGAATGCGCCCTGAAAGATAGAAAAGGAATGATTTGCATGTTTCAAAGGGAGAGGCAGAAAGAGAAGACATGTAGGTTGTAGAGTTTATGCTTCTCCCTAAGAACACAAGAAGAAAAACAAATACTCTTTGATCCGCATCTCACCATAAATTTCTACACTTCAGAATATGGCAGCCTCAGAGATGAAGGAAGGCTGCTGGTTTTGTTTTTTCAAGTATTCCCTTTCACTTTGGGGGAAAAGGATGTTTTCTGCTAGATGCGCCACCATCTCTTTGGTTTGGAAACTGATGTAGAAAATTATCCTTTGGAGCAGCGAGCGTGGGCAGCCTCACAAGGTAAGGCTGAATGGCGGGTGCGTTTGCTGCAGACACGAAGAAAAAGGCCCGTCCTCAGAACCACATTAAGAAGAAAAGGCTCGCTCCGGAAAGGACCGCTCTGCACTCTGGACGTATTGTGAGAACCATTTCCAGTTCTTAAATGTTGCATAATGGGGGTAAGGAATTGAGCAGGAGACGGCACAGCGCCTTTGAAAAGACACGATGCGTAAGAGGGAATAATGCCATGGTGCCTTTACTCTGCCACCTGGGAAATGTAAAGAGCAAAACTCTCTTTGTGGGCCCACTTACTTTCCATCACACACCTAACCTCCTTTAAAGGGGGGGGGGGTGGCCGGCGGGAGAATTATGCAACTGCTGCCGTGCCTCAGCATAAAAGTTTCTAATTGAGCAACTCAGAAAACTCCTCCGATTACCGTATTCTTCTCTCTACAAGACGCACTTTTTCCCCGCTCAAAAGTAAGGGGAAATGTCTGTGCGTCTTATAGAGCGAATGTGTGCGTGCCCAACGCCCGGGACGCTGCCGGCCGCCTGCACCACGTGGCACCACCTGGCCGGCACGCCCTGCTCTGCCCCCCCCCCCGGCACAGGTGAGAGCTGTGCCGCTCAGGGGGAGCGGTGCAGAGGAGGAACCACGGGCTTTAACCCGCCGGCCGCACGGAGAGACGGACTGCTCACCCCCACCGCCCGGGAAGACCTGCCGCCGCGCCGCCCGGAAGACCACCACTGGCACGCTGCCGGCCCGGCCGCACCACACCTGGCCGGCATGCGCTCGGTGCGCCCTGCTCCACCCCCCTCCTCCAGCGCTGGTGAGAGCTGTTAATCACAGGTTGGTGTGTGTTTTCAAATGGCAACCCGTCTTTTAATGAAGCCCATGGGGAAGTGATGGGGAATGTGCCTGTGATTATCAGGAAGCTTTCCATGGATCCCTCCTCTAAAAACTAGGTGCGTCTTATGGTCAGGTGCATCTTATAGAGCGAAAAATACGGTAGCTTTCTGTCAGTGCTTTGCCCTAGAGAGGGACCGTGGATCTCACAGGATACGCTCATTCTGGGAGGAGAGCCCTCATTCAAGGGGATGCAGTGTGATTAGAGCAATGGATTTGCAAGGGCCAGTGGGGCAGGTGGGCAGAGCTGGCATCGCTGGCACGGCTCGGGGCCCACTCCCTGGCAGGGCCCCCGGCTCTCATGGCCCAGCAACCCAAACTTGCTGCCTTTACTTTTCAAGGGAGATGATAAGTAACGAATGGATGAAAAGTTCTAGAAAACCTCCCAAATTAAGAATACTGATGATAGATGTGAGACTCTGAAAATCAATAACCTCGATGCATTATTTCTTTCATCGTTCTGTTGATGTTCCGGGCTCAATTTATAGCTGTCTCTCTTCATTTTACACTGCATGGGATTTTATGCGGTTTTCTTTTCCTGTAGCACTTCATTTAAACTTGGACATTAATGCACTATAAAATAGTCATGTAAATATGATGGAAACCAACACGCCAGCGAGTGCCATCCATCCTGTCCATCCTGTCCATTGTATTCTCAATGAATGAGGCCGACCAGTTAAAGCCAGCCTGTCAGTCAGACTGGCCAATTAAAGCCAGCCAGCCACGGTTTTGCGCCCAGTGAAATTCTCGGCTCATCTACTCCATTTGATTGGTGAGGAGCCAGGCAGCAGAAACTGAGCCAGGAAGCACACGCTGAAGGACCCACCCTAAAACCTGCAGGTCAAAGAAGAGGTCCCAGCCTCTGCCCAGTTCAATGGGAAACCCCTTATAATCCTGCTTGGATAGGAAGTCCCCGTAGGGAAGCCGTGTATTCTACCGTCCTTATTCTTGCTTCTACTTTACAGAAGACAGTCCTCTGTTTGAAGTCCTATTTCATTTGATGGTGTGTCTAGGCCAAGTCAGGATTAAAGATAAGAACCATAAGAAGGGAGAAATGTGTAGGGCCCTCTCTTAGGTAGGGCTAAGGAAGCCAACCCTGACTGCTGTTTAGAAGGCCAGATCCTGAAGATGAAACTCAAAGACTCTGGCCACCTGAGGAGAAGGAACGACTCCCTGGAGAAGACCCTGATGCTGGGAATGCTTGACGGCAAAGGGAGAAGGGGGCGGCAGAGGTTGAGGTGGCTGGATGGGGCCACTGGGGTGGTGGGTGTGGGCTTGGGTGGACTCCGGGGATGGTGGAGGACTGGAGAGCCTGGAGAAAAGTTGTCCATGGGGTTGCGATGGCTTGGGCATGACTTTGTGACTAAACAAAACAAAAACAGGTAGGGCTGGATCAAACCGGTTTTGGCCCACAACACTTCCACACGTGTCGCTTCTGTCCCAGGTATCAGTTCGGGAAGTGTGAAGCAGATCGGTTGGCTTAGAAACGGAGGCCAGCCAAACTGCCTGGGCATCTCTACTTCCCCTGCTCAATCCCGTATGGTGAGGCAGAGGGGCTTTCTTGTGCTCAGTCCGATAAGATGCTCATGAGAGCAGCACCTTTGAACTGTGAATGGGGCAAGAGCAGCAGAACTTTTACCTGGCCACTCAGAGGAAGTCAAAGCACATTGGAAACTAGGTGGGTTAACCATTTAGCCATTTATTATATTTCTATTGCACCTTGTCTCCTTCATGGTGTCTTACACAATGCTGCTACTCTCACTCTCATCCTCACAACAGCCCTGCGAGGTGGGTTGGGCTGGGAGCCTGTGACTGGCCCACAGTCACCCAGAGGGCATCATGGCTGAGCGAAGACGAGAACCCAGATCTCCCAAGTCCCAGTTCAACAGTCTAGCCACGTTGCTACATTTTGAGCCCCCGAATCTGTTGTGGGGGGTGTGGAACCAAGCCAGTTCCCTTGATGGCAGTGGGTTTCCTGGCAGTCATTCCAGGACTCCGTAATTCCAGTCTTGAAATGTCCTGCTCCACCACCATGCTACTGGGAATTAAGGGTCTGTCGATCTGTTCCCAACCGGCACCCTGGCTGACTCCAAAATGCTGGAGCTGATCATTAAAAGCCCCATGAAGCCAGAAACCAAAATATTTCCTCCAACTCCATGAATCTATACAGTCTCTGAGAGAGAAATCGAAATGGTTAGATTAATGTTGCCTCCCTGGACAACACACACACACATTAAGCTTCTCCCTGGACAACACACACACACATCATTACCCAACACACACATTAAGCTTCTGTTCTCTGGTCTGCCATTGACCAAACCTTAGGAGATTGCCTTTTTGGGGGGGAAAGAATGTCGCTCAGAGCAGTATTTTATGATTTCAGTTTATGGAAAATTATAACCCCAGTGCTGAGTACTCACAGCATACAGCTCCCTCATGGGCCCACCCCCGATTTCTTCAGTGGGCAAGCACCTTCCCCCTCCCCCGACCCGTGGCTTCTCATTGACTTGTCATAAATGTTAATAGAGGTCAGGACCTGGTAAAGTAATCAGATCTTGCATTAACAACGACCACTTTATTTAGCATGATAAGCTACTTCAATGGCCACAAGCTTTCCAGCTGCAGAACTGCCACCTCGAATTGCATGCGGAAAAGGATCACCGTGGCTGCGTGCTTGGTCATCAGCAGTGCCACAATAATGATACTCACACAAGCATACACCACAGAGCCAGCGTGGCGTAGTGGTGAAGAGCACGGGGCTGGGACTCAGGCGATCCGGGTTCGAGTCCCCGCTCGGCCATGGAGCCATGTGGGTGACTCTGGGCCAGTCCCAGACTCTCAGCCCAACCTACCTCACAGGGTTGCTGTGGTGGGGATAAGATGGAGGAGGAGATTGATGTAAGCTGCCTTGAGCCCTTTGTAGGAAAAAGGCAGGATATAAATCGAAAAATACATACATGCATACATGATTTTTAATGCACTCCAGCCTTTGCAGCCAGCACAGCAAGCTTTTAACCTCCTTGGTACCCATCGTGCTTCCTAGGTGTATTCGTGTTTACACCCAGAAGGGTTCCGTGCTCCCTTTCTAAAGAGCAGCTCACGCACACAGAGAAATCAAGAGAGAGAGAAATGTTGGTGAGAAGAGAACGTGTTAAACAGGATCTTACTCCATTCAGGGAACAATGTCTTGGAAATCCCAATTTAGCAGCCCACAAGAATGTATGCTTGGATCCACAGGGAGAAGCCTTTGTCTTGAACCTCAGTGGCTTTATTGGTGAGATCACCCAGGAAAATCCCTCTGCAGAGGCAACGGCACCGCCAGGTAGTGGTACGCCCTCCGACTACAAGGTTCCAGAGCACAGGCAGAGTCTTTTTATAAGTTGTGAGCCATGGACACAGTTTCAAGGCAATGATGAGCTTCTGAATGGGTGAGAAGGGGAAGCTAATGGAAAATAATTCAGAAACAATGAAGAATTATTACAGACATCGAGGAAAACATTATGACCCATCAAAGGCTTGGGTAACAGATAAGGAGCAACAGAAATCTAACAGGTTTTAAATGTGGTGGTTTTTGCAGTCAGAGAGGTGGTTCTGTCTAAGTATTTTTACACTGGAAAAGGCGTGTGGCTTCCCCATTGGCTTGTCTGATTCTGCAAGGAAAGGCAGGAATATTGGAGCCCGAGGCTGCCTGCTTTTCCCAGGCATGTGGAGCTTGGTGAAAAGTTCCTGCCCCTTTGCATGGAGAGAAGCAAAGGCACTGCTGCCAGATTTTATATTAAAGGACAGGCAAAAGCGTATCGTTTTATCCAAGGATTCATTTTGATTTCCCAACAAATGCAACGCCCGCTCGTCCCTTCCTATTAGCATGCCCCCTTTCCATCTTGCCAGTCTTCTTCTGGGATCACAACAGTGACCCCGAAAGAGGAGCCAGTCTGGGGCTTTCCACAGCAACTGGAAGGTTGTAAAGATTCGGCAACATCCCGTAGCCCCCAGTATCTTCACTGGGGACTGTAGCATTGCTCTCTGAGGGCACAAGCCACAGCATGTGCAGCCATCCAGAAGTCCGACAGCCCCTAATATTCCACAGCCAGCAAGGCTGGCTGGGAAATGCTGGGGAATGCCAGACTTTCACCAGCAAAAAGTGCACAGGATTCCACCCTGACTTTACTGCATCCTAAACTGTCCATTTTGTATGGATATCATCCATGCTTTGGGGCTGACAACGGCATCCTGAAACTCGGATGAGCACCAGAGCAGAAGGGTGTATTTCAACCCGCTTCAGTTCCTGGAATACAGATCACATATGCTGGCTCCCAAGGGTATCCCAAACATCACCCTCAAGCATCCGTAAAGGCAACTGGGCATGTGAGAATCAGCAAACCTTGAGTTCTCTGAATTCCCCCTTGAAGCGCTTTCTGATTCACATCTGTATCATGTCACTTGCTTTATTTTCTTTTTGCTCAAAAGCCTGTGCATATTTCCATGCAAATTTTTCCAAATGTACACATCCATTATGTGCAATCTTTCCCTATTTATCAGAAAGTATTTATATGATTTTTTCAAATGTACCCATACTGTTGAGCACGCTTTTGTGCTTTTGTTCTTTTGTGTTCTGGTCCTGGTCCTGGCCTGCAAATAATGCTGCAAATTCAAACAGAGAGTCAACTTCAGTGTGTCCCTGAGTCGGTGCTTAGTCTGGAAGGTACGGACTAGGTAGATCCTAATAAAGAATGAACTGAGACAAATTTCTCTTACATTCCTAATTACAGCTGATTAAAATAATTGCAGCAACGCATTCGACATTCCCTTCAGCAGTAATTTGCAACTGCCCTTCCATTTTTCTGAAGCAAACCCTTGTTTCTCATACAAAGCCTTTGGAACAATTTTCTCACAGCACCTCGACATTTTCAAATGCCTCGAATAGAATGGGGTAAGTCTAGATTTGCCAGGGTGGCAGGGTTAGTTTTAATTGATTTTACTACTTGCAGAAAAAAATAGAGCAGGTGAGGGAAGTTTTATTTGGAAGGATACAAACAAAATTATTGGCTGAATATGGCTGAATTAAGCACTTAAAGTTCATCCTCTCCAGACTGCTGACGATGCAGGCTTGGATCAATACAGAAACAATTTACACCGTGGGAGCCGAAGCTCTAGCTATTAACTGCTAATTATACCAAGTTTACTACCAAATTGGTTTAACTCTTTCCAAAGCACAAGGGACCTTCAGCCTGACATGCTAACCACAAGCACAATGAGATTCCACAGTCCCTCCCCGTGGCCGTGGCTCGGCCCTCAGACCACACTGCAAACTTGCTTCTATTCCTGATTGCCTGAAACTCTGTACCTGCATTATTCATAGTTTAACATCCCATGTACACATCTCCAAAATGCAGTTTTGTCTCCCATGGATGAAAGCACACCTGCGTACTTGTTTCAACCGTATACATTTGGTGTGCATTTTAAAAAGGTACACATGCTGTCAAACGTGGCTTTTTGGAGTGGGGTCCATGGATTGCATTATAATCTTGGAAATGTAAGAATTTGGGCTGCAGGTGGCCTCTGACTCCAAGTTTTGCCTGCAAACCATGCACTGGAGTAATCCTGATCAAACCAAAATGAAATTAATCCCTCTTACTTCCTGAACCCTACCCAGAAATTCAAGAAACTGCCTAAGACTGAGACCATCAGTTGGTCGGTCGGTCGGTCGGTCTGTCTGTCTGTCTGTCTATCTATCTATCTATTTGTGGTGTTGTTGTTCCATGTCATCAAGATGTCCCTGATTTATGTTGAGCCTGAGGTATCACCGGCCTCAGTTTTGTCATTTTCGCTCACAGGGCAAGTTTTATATATATATATATCCTGCCTTTTTCCTACAAAGGGCTCAAGGCAGCTTACATCATTCTCCTCCTCCATCTTATCCCCACAGCAACAACCCTGTGAGGTAGGCTGGGCTGAGAGTCTATGACTGGCCCAAAGTCACCCAGTTGGCTCCATGGCCGAGCGGGGACTCGAACCCGGATCGCTAACACCACTGGAAAACTATAGTTCCCTAGACAGCTGCAAAGAAAAGCTGGAATGGATTGGGAGCACCACTGGCACCGGACTCCCCAACCCCCCTGCAAATGACACGAACAGATGCGTCATTTAAAAATGGCGAACGATCTCTGACCTACGCATGTCTTTTATGAGTCTTCCGCCTACACCCCCTTTTCTGGGGAGGTCCCATCACGATTCCAAGGTTTCCTTTCATTTCTACCTCCTGTCATCCTTCGCTTCCAATACATGGGAAAAATCTGTCCAGGAACAGCTATCAAGCTTGAGAAGCTGGTTGTGTTCTTGGATGCAGGGCCGTCTTAACAGCATGATGGGCCCCGGGCAAAGCAGTGTCCTGGGGCCCCTGCGACAACTACGACTACTGTTAATTTGGGACGTTTTCCAATTTTCCAAGGGTTAACATACACAGATTAGTATGGGGCCCACGGGCAAGCGCCCATCAGGCCCACGTGCTAAGACGGCCCTGCTTGGATGTCAGCCACTGCTAGAGAATCCAGAAGACCAGGCAGAGACGTGTCGCCACTGTAACCAGCCATTCTGTGGCGTGAACTGCTTGGCAGAAGTGGAGGTTTCAGCTGAGACGCCCTCCTCTTTCCCCCTTCAGATCCTGCAGAAATCAGATTCCGCCTGCGTTTCCTGGTGAGTGTTGTCAGACTGCCACCTAGACGCAGGCTCACTGCCGCTGTGAAGAGCGCTGCTCTCTCCTTCTCTCTCTGCTGCCTTTTAGCTCCTTGAGTCTTTCAGATCCAAAGCAGGTTGGGCTGGAAGCATTTTCATAGTTCGTGATTTATTTCCAGCACAGGTGTCTTCTCTGTTAGCCAGAAAAGCTCCCAGTGTGGCTGAAGGCACACTTCTGGGCGTGTTTCGACAGAAAAAGTCCTAAAATCCCAAGGTCCCTCTGCTAGCTGGTCTCTTTTCTGTTTAAAATGCAAGGGATTGTGTCCTTGGAAAGTTAAGTAGCATGGCTATTGCCACTCACAGCCTTACAATCGGAATTTAAGACATGGCACACAAGGAGTAAGGCAGAATGAGGGAGCCAATAGGCAACTGAAAAATTTTAAAGGCCTGTTTAAAGAGATGGCGATGGAAGGGGGTTCCGTCTTCCTCCTCTCTGGATTACACAGGAGATGCATAACCTCTGCAGGAGAGGAGGGCACAGTTTAGGAACGCCAAAGAAATGCTTTTCAGTTTGCATTCGATCAGGATTAATCCATTTCATTCTTTCTGTACCAAGAACAGATTCAATTGCGATTTGCAGTTGAAGGCCATCAGTTTCTGAGCTTGCAACGTGGACCCAAACAGAACATGTTCAATGACAAGTAGGCATTTGAAGAAGCAAGTCAGAAAAAGTGCGTGCCTTTGACAACTGCACAGAGGCACATGAAGCGACACGAGAGACATAGAAACACAGAAACAGAGCGAGCCGGAAGGGGTCTCCCGGGCCATCTAGTCTGACCCCCGGCTCCAGCCGGCTCCTCTCACGACATGTCCACCGTGTGCATGTCCAGCGTATCTGTACACCCGCACCAATGGGGCCTCAAGGACCTCCTGTGGAAGCCCATTCCACACCTTCAGGGTCCCGACTGTCAGGAAGTGCTTCCAGGCATCCAAATGGAACCTTGGCTCCCTGAGCTTGGATCCCTGATGAGAAGAGCGTGTGCATTTCAAACATGTGCTCAAGTGATGTGGGTGTTGGGAAAAATACTCCTGGAAATGCATACCTGCCTTTACTGTGGCTCAGGGAAGGGTGTCGCTGAGGAGCAGAGCAGGTGGGGATGTCTCATCAGCTCTCTACCTGCCCAGCCAGCAAGTGGGATCCCTAATGAGGACGGTGGCAAAAGCAGCTGATGGAAATGGGAGGGTGAGGAGGAGGAAGGTGCAGTCGAGGGCCATGGAGGGTGTCTTGCGCAGGGGTCCTCCACAGCCTGCAGCTGGAACTCCCTAGACCTGGTGGAAATGGATTTGCCCATGTTTCAAGCCCTCGTCAGGAGGTGGGCTTCCCAGGCAGAGCACTAGGAGCCACTACCAAAAAGGCCCTGCACTGAAGCACTGCCCTTCTAACCTGACCAAGTCAGAACAGAAGTAAGGCTGGTGGAGGCGATCTCAACCAACCCGGCTCTTCTGAGGGCAAACTGAGCTTTAACGTTTAAGTCCCGGGGTCTCAGTACTGGGCCATGGCTGGCCACCCGAGGAGGGCCAGCACCCACAGGAAAAGGAAAAGCCGAGATCAGAGCAGAAAATCAAGCCAGAGCCAGAGGACCAACCAGGTGCGTTGAAGAACCGCCAAGGACACAAGGATGCACTGCCACTTGGGGGTCCTTGTTGCTCCCCCCTGTCCAGCAGCATCCAGTGGCATCCAAGGTGGGCCGAGCCCACCCAGGGCCCGAAGCTTCTTTACTGGAAAGGCCCAGTGGTTTGGCACGCGGGGCTGCTCTGGACTGCTCTGGGGTACAGCCGAGTCTGGCAAAGCTCATCCTTGCCATTGCAAAATGGCGTCTCCTTCTCCTTTTGAAGGGCAACACTGTGGGATCCAGGGAAAAGAGCCAGGGTGGGAGGGGGCTCATCCCCCCTCAGCCACAAAGCTCACGGGCAACTGTGGGCCAGTCACAGGCTCACGGGGTTGTTGCGAGCTTCAAAAAGGACTGCGGGAGAACCATGCAAGCCCTCTGGGTTCTTCAAGTAAGGAGAATAAAGCAGGATATAAAGACAGCGTGAGAATAACAGCAAGCGGAAGGCTGTTGCCTTGTGCAATCAGTGGGAATGAGCTTAATGGGAGGCCTGCAAGGCTGATTTGCTGGGAGGGATGTTTCAGGATGCGTGTGAATGCACGGCAGCGTCATGCAGCCTCCTTCAGCCTGGTCTCTTCCCAGCATTCCTGATCATTGACCATGCAGGCTTGGGCTGATGGGAGTTGGAATCCAGCACATGTGCAGTGCCAGGGTGGAAGGGCAATGTCGCTTGTGATCCGCTGTGCCGTGAACCAGACAGAAAGCAAGGGGGAGAACCAATCCAGGCAACCAAACACAATCAAACGGTATTTTAACCGCTGTGAATACTTGGCATTTAGATCAATGCAATATGACGCAGGCAGCCCAACATTTCTGCAGGGAACATGAAATAATGAAGATCTATTTCTCATAATGAAAATGTTAAAAGGGCATTTTTATTTTTATTCTGAGATTGCAGGGGATCCAATAAAACTTGGTCTGTCATCCTCTGATTAGGCAAAATTCAGAATCACACACACATGCACAAATCCCAGCCCGACACAATGCTCCTTTCTTGTGTACCCCTTGCAAATAGTTTCCGACTGCTTTGGGAAATTTCTGCAGGAAAATGACAGAGATATATGAAAGACAGTGCTCAGTGCGCAAGCAATATGGATTACACATAACTGATGGAGCCGAACACACATATGCAATCTTACCATCTGATTAAGATTTTTTGGGACTAGGGCTGGCATGAAACCAAACCAAATATGCCCCTCCAGCAGGTGCGGGCTTCCCCTCTTGTTTGGGGCAGTCTTGGAAAGCAACCGGAGCTGGGAGGAAGCGACCGATGCTGGCCGAGGAAAGGTTGCCGTTGGGGTTCTTCCTCATCGGGTCAGTGGCGCAAACGGAAGAGGGATGCTGCTTGTACAGCACGTGCAGCTTGATTCCTGGAAAGCACCTGCAAATGTGCGACAAAGTGGGCTGGAGTCCAGGAGCTGAGCCCCGGGACTCCAACTGATTCCCACTCTCAGTAGGAATTCCTCACTCATCCCTTTCTGGGAACAATGGTGGGATGCCCAAGTTGTCCTGCAGAACCCACCGTGCTTTCCTTGTCATAGAAACAGAATGAGTCAGAAGGGTCCTCTTGGGGCATCTAGTCTGACCCCGACTGCAGCCGGCTCTGCTCATGACAGACCTACCATAGGGTTGCAGCCTTATAATGGGCCAGACCTTTGGCCTGTCAAGCCCAGTCCCATCCAATGCGATTGACAGGGGCTCTCTACAGTTTTAGGTAGGATTTTTTCCTAGCTCTAGCAAGAGATGCTAACACCGGAGCACGGGCCTCCTGCATACAGAGCCAAAGCAATGCCAGTGAGCTACATCCCTTCTTGCAGTTGTCAACGTAACAATAAAGCCACCCAGCTGGACAGACAGGGACCCCGGGATACCTTGTGACGCCTTTCTTTCGCCAGACCATGCCTTCTCTCTTTGCAGTACAGCAAAAGTAGCCTCGAGCAGCCTTTCCCAACCTGATGTTCTCCAGATGTTGCGGGTGACCACTCTAAGCATTCCTGGCTATTCACCATAGACATCAAATAACATCTGCTGGCAAAAGCTTTTCTGGAAAGATGGGCTAAACTTTTTCCTCTTTCTGAGCAGGGAACATGTGCTTTTATTTCTGAAAGTGAACGCAAAGAACCTTGTGTGTGTTTGTGCTGCTCTGTTCCGTCACAGTGCCACCTAGAGGTCATGTGGTGGAATTTCAGCAAAGGAATCCATCCCTGCAGAGCTTGGATCTCAACTCTGCAAGGAAAGGGAAAGCAGATCAGCAGCTTTGTGTAGAAAAGCCCCTGAATTTCAGTTACATCCTAGTTCAAGAATGAGAAATTGGCTATCTTCATATTAAAAGGCAAACCAGACCTGCTCATCCCTACTAACAACGCCACCAATGCTTTGGGGAAAGATGTGGAGGTTGTGTGTTTGCGTGGGGGGGGAGAGAGAGAGAGAGAGTCACCTTCTTCTGGAGCAATTCTGTGAAATGCCTCCTTGCCATTTTGCCACAAAAACCCAGGGGTGAATTTCCAAGCGCCACTTGCTCAGAGCCCTCCTTCTGCCTGTCCTGCTCCTTCTCTCTCACTCAGCCAAGGTGAAACCACAGGAACCAAGTTCCCCAGAGCACCACTTGTGCCATGACTCATCTCCTCTGCACCAAGGTGGCCTTGACAGGGTGGAAACGGGGTGCCCGATGGAGGAGAGCGCCTGGGCACGCTTCTCCAGGCACGCAGCTGGGAGGGAAGAGGCGCAGCTGGGCATGAGGGATCTCTCCACTCGCTCCGTGTGCCGTTCGCAGAGCGGCTGGTGTGGCGGAATAGCAATTGCAGAGGATGGATCCCTGCAGGGCAGTGCCACGCGAGTGCCTCTACATTCAGAATTGCATCGCCCTCATTTCTGCATAGACTTCCGAGCAACAATTCATTCACCAGCCCCGCGACTGATACTTGTTGTCCCTCCAGGCTGGAAAATCCAATTTTACTCATTTCAAGAAGCAGATGGAACCAAAATATGCATGAAATTCCCATCCGCTCATTGCCCCCTCCTTGCCTGCTCTGTACCTGGAGGCCAAAGGAGGTGGATGGAGCGATGGAGCTCTCTGCCACCTTCCATCATGTTCCAGAAGCTGCCACTGACCCCTCGCATACCAACCTTGGTGGAGGGAGGAGCAAAACCCATGAGGAGCAGCTCTGCAGAAAACCCAGCCTGTGCTTCGTGCAACTTGGGCATGCCTGGGGATGGGTGGGCCCATTTACTTCCTTCTCACTGAGATGCTTGGAAGTTCAGGTTTCAGCTCACCCACTCTGTTCCCACAGACCCGCGAGAGTTTTGCTGCCTCCTTTGAATCACTAAGGAACGTGCCACTGCTGGTGCCTGCACTGTCTTCTTTGGAGCACAAGAACAGCCCTGTGGGCTCTCAGCAAAGGTCGCTCCTGCCCTGTGTTTTGTTCTGACAGTGGCCAACTCAACGGCCATCCTCTTAGGGGGGACATGCAACGTCCGACTCGGCTGCGCTTCTCCGAATTCTTCCTGAAAGCTCATTTTGCTTCACGGGGGCTCTTGAATGTAAGCATAGCTTGCACCAGGGTAAGTGGAGAAAATGTGGATTTTTTAATTGAGAACATTAGCAATTTTTTGTGGGCAATTTTTCCTGACTGGGAAAATATCCTTTTTTAAATGTTGGCAGACCACAAGGCTAGAGTGTGGAAGTGCAAATTTAGGGGAGATTTCCACAAGTGGGGCTTTGCACAAGTGTGCACTCTCAAACACAAACCTGAGAGTGGGAAATTGGGGGCATTTGCTGAGAATGGCATTCATCTGCAGGGCTTGTGAACAAGCTGAGCTGGCGTGATGTGCAGAGAAACGGCCTTCTCGCACATCCTTCTCTTGGAAGGTCCGCAGGCGGAGCAGGAGGGCACTGGTGCTGCCTCACAGACAAAGGGACATGAGGAAGAGGAATGAATGAGAAAAGAGCTCAGATACTCAGAGCATTTCTCCAGACCAAGCCTGATGCCTCTCCAGTCCAGAGCCACATTTCGCAGGCAGCAGCTCCCAAGGATTGGCCAATGCTCCCAGGAAGGGCCTCTGCCTCAGAACTTAACCCTCCCACTTTTGCCTTTACTCCCACCCCTTTTACCTTGGCCCCACCCCTTTTGCCTTGGCCACACCCCCTGGACTTGACCCCTCCTACCACTGACATATGGTACCCCCCGGCACTTCTGAACCCTGCCAGTTCCCAGGGCTTGCCTGAATGCCAGGAGACAGCAGCCTTAAGGGGAGCGCTCCCTCCTCTGCCATCTCCATCTATGCTGACCTCACTTCCCAGGATGCACAGTCCTCATCCAAAGAGTCAGGGACACCCTGGCCCTCGGAAGCTCACCAGGAGCAACTGCCTCTTTCATTCCCAACACTCCTTATATTCCAAATTTAAGAAAAGACTCCTATTTATTTAAAGACTTGGATGGCACTCCTCAGCCAGAAAAATATCCGGGGCACCTTGCAAATAATCAGCAAACTAAACTGGTCCCTTCCCCCATGCGTGCAGGACGAAAGGCCTGACCCACAAGCAAAAAGAGATGCGGGGGCCCGAAGGTGAAAAGGGCTGGTGGGGGGGTGAGTTTTAGCAGGACTGGGGGGCAGGACAGGCCTGCTTCTGCCTCTCATCTCTCTCACCATAGTTGTGCCAAGCTGGGCTGCAGGAGGAATGAAAGAAGACAGAGCAATGAAGAGAAAAATGGGAGAAGTGTGCTCAGCCCTAATTATTATGACAAAGAAATGAGATGATGCATCTGCATGACACCGACAATTCATCCATCCTCGACAATTTGAAGCACAACATATTTGTCTGCTGGTTCTCAAGTCTCCAGTTGAGTTTCAGCTCGATAATTGCATTAAGCAAATGCCAAAACAATATCCAGCCGTTCAGACACAAGAAATCCATGCAGAGTACAAAGCAGAACAAGGACAGCGATAACCACAAATGTGCAAGCCCTAACTGCTAAGCTCAAGCATGGAAGTTATAAGGGAGGGACGGCACATCTAGTGCAGGTTCTTTGCCAGTTTTCCCTAAGATTCTTCCCATTGCTATAAAGCAGAAATCAGGAGAAATGGAACCCCAAAGGTCCAGGTAAACCTGGAAGGAAGGAAGGAAGGAAGGAAGGAAGGAAGGAAGGAAGGAAGGAAGGAAGGAAGGAAGGAAGGAAGGAGGAAGATTGAGATGCAAAACCTGCTCAACTGTACAGCGGATCCAAAGTCTCCCCTCCTGAGTTCTTCTTCTTCCTCAAAGGGCATCTGCTGCTTTCACATCAGGTGCCTCTTGTACTAAGCACCAGCCCTCCCCCAGGCACCACTGGGGGAGCCAGAAAGTACACAACAAAATAATAGCATGCTGGGAACGAAGTCCCTGCTGGCATGTAACTGACCTTCTGCGCTCGACTCGGAGACGGGAGCAACCCCACTGTGAGACCCTTGCCGTGCACAAAGGAGGCTCTCTTCTTCAAAGCTCACGGCTTCCCCCATTCCAGGAAGGCTTTGCAGCACAAACACATCCCTGCCGTGCCTGACACTGTCAGCAATGGCCCCATCCCCTTTCTCAGGCCCAGTTCGGGCAGGGCCCAGTTGTGATTCTGGGCATGACAGGGAGAAATGCTGACTGCCACCTCAGCACTTCTACAACTTGTGCACGACTCGCACAGTGCCAAACCCCACCCCCCACCCTTTTCCATCAGGGCCTTCCGGAAAACCCTCGATATGCAGCGGTGCAGCTGGAACAAGGTGGCGGGCGGTTTATAGCATGTCAGGATGGGTTGAAGGGGCAGCGGTATCACAGAGCGGAAGGATTGCAGTCCTTAGGGGAAAATGACGAGCGTGCAGGCAAGGAGCAACGGGCTTTGAAAAGCAGCAGCAGCGTCACCCTCATCTCTTATTTATGTGGCGACTTGTGTGAGTTGGAATTCTAGCCTTTATACATTTAAATTGCATGTCAAGGCAGCATTCCTATTAGTGCCCAGGCTGCTAAATTATCCGTGGTCCTACCAGTGGGACGAATTGGATGGCTCTACTCACAGCAATCTCTATGTTTCATCAGAGTGCGGTTCTAATTCCTGAGTCGCTGGTCAAACCGTTGGCAAAAAGAGTGTGGGCGTCTTGCTTCAGCTACGCCCCAGTCCAGTCAGAGGGAGGGAAGGACGCAGCGGGTCAAGGTGCTGCATCTCAGCTCCAACTCCCTGCCTATACACTGAGGCTACTGGCCAGCAGCTGTGGGCCACAGGAGATGTTGCCCAAACCTCCCGGAGAGCACTGGGCTGCTTGCCCTGCATTGCCTGCCCTCCCCTGGTGTGCAAGCCAGGAAGGGGTTCTTCCTTGGGTTCAAGGAACGTGTGGTCACCAGGGAGGCTGAAACAGCTGCCTCCGGTGGCAGGTGCTGGGTGGCAGTGGCCTGCCGGAGGACAGAGTGCCACTCAGCCCCTGAGCTCCTCCGCTCCATCAGGTGCAGTGGGGGACAGCATGCGGTTTTGCACTGCGATTCAACTGCCGGCCCAGATTCCAACTAAGGAGCCGGACGTCCAGTTCCCGCTTTCCATGGAATGAGGCACCACCTTGCTTCTTCAGCTTAGGAAGCAAACTCTCCTAGACCAACCCGGGCGATCAGCCTCAGCATCACAGCTCTTGAACCATTTTTGTACCACATGGTGCACCGTTTTTGAACTTTGGGTAACTGTGCTGTGCAGAATGGAAGACTGTGAGCTCTTTGGTGACCTCAGTTGCAAGCCTATGCAAGGCAGGACCGAAAAATGTCTATGCTGGCCGGGGAGTGCTGGAAATTGCAGGAAATGAATTGGCCGATCTTTTTTTGACATCTAGGTATACACAGGACTCTATCCTTACTGTTCATATGATGTGCATGAACTCATGTGTAGATGCCCTGGACCCATGTTCCCCTAAATATTGAGACCATTCTGGACTTGTGACCAACAATTTGCAAAACAAAGGAAAGACCAACACAACTGAGCTCACCTAACCATTCATGGGATGTGTTTTAGATTTGGACTAATTGTGGTGCTGGCGGAGACTCCTGCGAGTCCCTTGGAATGCAAGGCGATCAAACCGGTCAGTCCTAGAGGAGATCAACCCTGACTGCTCTTTTGAAGGCCGGATACTGCAGATGTAACTCAAATGCTTTGGCCACCTAATGAGAAGGAAGGACTCCCTGGAGAAGACCCTGATGCTGGGAACAATAGATGGCAAAAGAAGAAGGGGACGGCAGAGGATGAGGTGGCTGGATGGGGTCACTGAAGCAGTTGGTGTGAGCTTAAGTGGACTCCGGGGGATGGTGGAGGACAGGAAGGCCTGGAGGAGTGTTGTCCATGGGGTTGCGATGGGTCGGACACGACTTCACGACTAGCAACAACAATAAAATGCTAATCATCAAATTCATCTGTGCGAGGATTTAAAGCAAAGTCCTACAGATAAATGGGGCACAACTGCTGTTACCAGCTCCTGGGTCATGATGCCTTGTCTCACCCCACACAAGTTCTGCTCTGTTCGTCTTGCAGTGGAGGGAGCAAAAGGACCAACCTAGCTAATGGATAATCTTGCCAGCCACTGTGTTTTTGGAGAACTGTTCATTTGCACCAAACGCACATTTTCCTTTTTTCCAGTATTTTCATGGCATTTGTATGCACAGGATTTGCCCAACTGATCCTGCTGCCTAGGTTTGCTTGTCGCTAACCAATTCCTCATTTTTCTTCTAAGGAAGCAAACGCAGACTCACGCTTCGATGACTGCTTTTCTATGTTTTCTGCTTAGTTAAGGTTTGTATCCTCACGAAGAACAACAGTTCCACTTCATTTCAAAGAAGCTAAGAATCGATAAGCTTTAAAAAAAAACAAAACCCTGGATATTCTGAAATTTTCCCTGAAACAAAGCAAAACAAAATCTAAAGTAACAGGGGAAGGGAAAGAGAAACAGAAATGGAAAAATATTATCTAATCATATGCATTTTTCCCTTCCTCTTTTGAAGAGAGTGGCTTCTGTATGCCATGCACTCAAAGAGTCAAAACGTTATTAAGTCTTCAATCCATTGCATCGTAGGAAGTTAATTTTATTTATTTATTTAAAGCTTTTATATACTGTCCACATTAGCCAAAGGGCTCTCCAAATGGTTGACAATCAATTCCACCATTGCAGTTTTGCAGTGTCAAAATCTTCACCATTTGGGTGGTATCAAAATGATATTTGCCCTTGGGCCAATAGAAGGTTGACAACCCAGCCAAAGCCCCATTCCTTCCCCACCCTCAAGGGATCAAATCAGCCCAGGAGGAAACCATGGAGCCTCCTCCTCCGTCCCTCTTCTCCCCAGTCCTCCACTCAGTGGGGCTGAATGGCTGCATGGGGGATTGTCATGAGGTCATAACTCACGTCCCCAATTACTCACACAGACGCAGGCAATAAAAACTAAAGACCTTTATTCCAAACGACTACAAGATTTATGTTTACGACAGATAGTGTAGGAGCTTCTGCAGAGAGCTCCAAGCAACACGGTTGCCCCCTCTTTTCTGACCTCTCTGAGATTTGTCACATGGACCTCAATCTCCTCATACGTCCCCCTCCACGGGGGTTGGACAAACTTCTTTCTCTCCTTCCCTGTTCCAATTGGTCTAACCGTCGAAGTCTCCGCCTCAGTTGGGCACTTGCATGACACTGACTCCCCTTCCTGATTTCCGGGAACTCCCTCAAAAACTTGAGAGTCAGGTGGCAGGGGGGCTGTTTGTGCCGTGGGCACCAAGTATAAATCTCCCTGCTCTAAAGCCTGATCCTCGCTGGGGGCTTCTGGCCCTCTTTCGCATGCTAACTCCTCCCCCGAGTCGTTAGGCACGACAGGGATCCATTCTGCTCATGCAGGCCCTGTGCAGTCTGGGATGGGTGAACAAAGCGTTTTCTGCAGCGATCGCCTTGCCATTCAGGACCAATTCTGGCTCTGTTGTTTGGTCTTGAGCAGAGATTTCTCAGCGCTTTCTTTTCTGAGAAAGCAACCCTCAGATTTTCATTGTTCTCACTCAGAGAAACAGTGCACTTTTCAGAATCTGCCCTGAAATCATCTGTGCGTAGCTTGGTGGTGACTCCATGAGCCCTGCAATGTTGCCCCCCTCCCACAATGCCCTGCAAAGAGGTGAGGTCAAGGGCACTGTGGGAGGAGGGGCAACAGAATGGTAGCCAGTATGCTTGCACAGTTGCCACTTCCTGGCAGGGACCAAAAACAAAGCTGGAAAGAAGAAAGGAATCAGCTGTACTTCTGCCCCTGCTAATCAGGACTGGACCTTGTGACCAGGTCCCAAGGCTCTGTGATCCAATATCCCACCATGACTGGCCAGAGGATGAGAACAGAACCCAACTCCATTCTATCTGTAAGTTGTTGAACTATAGCTCCCACCATCTTTCGCTATTGGACAGGCTGACTGGGGCTGATGGGATCCACAGTTGAAGAATTTTAAGGGGAAAACATGCTTCCTAGCCCTGTCCCACTCAACTGTATCAAACACTTTCTGATAGAAGCCTTTTCTTGACCAAATGCTTTAAAAAGTGACAGTAGGGGTTACAACCATGTTTGGATCAGGGCTAGATTACCCCCACACACACACACACACACACACACACACAAAAGGTAGCAGGCCAGATGCTATTAGAGGCTGTCACCTCAGATCCAAAGCCCCTTTCGCTCTCATGATGTTGTTCACCCCACTCACATTGAAACTGATGCAATTGTATTCCAATAGTCATGCTGCTGCTTTGCTATGGGCACTATAGAAATGCACTGTAATAATAAAAATTATAATAATGTAAGTGAGTTTAACATACAAAATTGCACAGGCCAAGAGTGTCAAAAAATCAGGGATGGCAAACAGATTTGCTTTTCTAACATTTCAAGAATGTAGAGGCAGTGCTAGTGTGAAATAGTTGGGGGAAATGAGAAGAGAAATATTAGTTCCCTGTTTCACAAATGAAGTTATTCACAGCTCTAAATTATGCTTACGTTGTTGGAAGCTAAATATAGATGTTAGAATCAGCTTTAAATGGAGCCAATGGTGTGTTAAGAGATCGATCTAAGATTGACATGGAGCTCACCCAAAGTGCATTTTAAAGATTGGAAATCAATAACAGACACAGTTATGGTGACAAGCCTCCTAAATAATTCATCTGGATTAGCAAGCAGCATACAAATTTATAAATAAATAAAGTTATGGAGACCACAAAAATTTGCCACAGTTAGTGAATGAGCTGAACAGTTGTGAGACTGTTTCAATGGCTCAGTTAACAAGTTTAGCAGAAGTGGAAGAAAGAAGAAGAAAGATGATACCACAGTCAAAAAGGGATGCCTGTGATTGAATAATGGATGTTTAAGTAATTAGCTGTTTACACATTTGTCATTCAGGGGTAAGACTCGAAACAGAAGCCCAGGACTAAGAATGAGCAGGGCTCTTCCTCTCATAAAATAGGATCGCCTTTCTATATTTTGAAGAAAAGTCATATTCAGTACCACCTAAAGAAAGGGCTTTACAAGACCATCAGGTCCAAACTCATGAATTACCTAGCTGTACAACAAACTCTGGGAAGTATTCCCAGCCAAAGAGGAGAGGTGCATTATTTGCCCATTGGAACTTTTCTGCGGAATGCAGCAAAGTTTTACAGATATAATTGCATTCATTTGCCCTCCACTTTTTAACTTCATCAGCTCCCTCCTGTCTCTCTTAAGGACTTCAGAAATTCAGGTCAGAGATTTTCTCCAGGGTAGACCTCTCTACTTAAAAGATGTGGTTCATTGCTCAAAGAACTGGAGGTCTTTAAGCAGGTTTTTTTTTTCCAGTTAAATGCTTTTACCAAAATAGCAACTTGCCCTATTGCAAGTTGAATCTTTCCTTACTGCTGGATTATGTTGCAATGCTAGGATATACCGCTGGATAGGTTAGTTGTTCCAAAATGGTCATCTAGCCCAAGTTGACTTCAGTGAAACTTTTTCAAAAGTGACATTCTGTAAGGAAAAGAGTACCAGCAGCTAACTTATTCTCTGGGCGTTATTCCTTTTGTGGCCAATGTGGCACCAACTATGTGCAAGAGAGAGAGATCAGCCAGTTTAGAGGAAATCCCAAGGACTCAGACAGTATTGACATATTTGGGAAAAGGCAGTAACGAACGCATGCACAACACCTCCTGAAGAGGACTGAGCATGGAACGCTGAGGGGCTGTGGGAGAGGTGGTGTGGAGATTAGACTGCTGGAGAAGAAGAGAATGCAATGGAGTCTTCTGTGAAAGGGCATGGCTGGAGGAAGTCTGATCTGGAACCTTCTGCATGGCAACATCTTATTGTAGGCAGGGTCAGCCACAAGGGGAGCTACAGCCAGATGCCTGCAAAGGCTTCACTCTCTAGGAGAGGCCGACGGGAACTGAGCTTCCCCTTCACTGCAGCAACCTGCCAGCTCAACTGCCTTCCCTCTGGCCCAGGCAATTGCGGTTGTAAGGAGGAAAATCAGGAGAGAGCATGGCTGGATGGCCTGGCCAGTGGTAGCCATGATGAGAAAAGAGGGTGGCGATTATTATCAGTCCGGGTTAGAGCTGTGATGGTCCCCCTGGGCTCCAGCCGTCTTCGGTCATCCAATGTCTTCTTTTGCTTGGTCCTGGTTCAGCAAGTGAGCCAAGCTGAGAGGAAGTCCACAAGTGCTCACAGAACATTTTAATGACCTGTAAGGCCCTAAACAGCTGGTCCTGGATACCTGAAGGAGCACCTTCTTGCCTATGTGCCGACCCACCCCTTGGGATCTGAGGCAGAGATCCTTCTCCGGGAGCCCTTTTTGAAGGAAATCAGGAGGGTAGCTACTTGGAGCAGGGCCTTTTTAGCAGTGGCACCCTGACTGTGGAACACACTCCCCAGGGAGGTTGGCCCGGTGCCATTGCTTTATTCTTTTCAGCATCAGGCAAAAGCCTTTTTATTTTCCCAACATTTTAACAGTTAATTGGTTTTATCCTTGTTTTTATCATCATTGATCAGATGCAGTGTGTTGGATGTTGTATATTTTTGCTTTGATTTTTTTTCACTTTTTGTGAACCATCCAGAGACTTTTGGCATTGGGATGGCATACGAAAACTTTAAATAGATAAATGAACTCCCTTTTTGCACCCTGGAAACCTCCTTCCTGAGCGCATGCAGCAAAGAAAGTTGTGGGTTGTGTGTGCAGACCTGCTTGCGCAGCATCCATGTGGGCCTGGTGGGTGACTGAGCAAACGCCCGGCATGCTCAGCTCCAGGCCAGAGTCAGGGCTTGGGAAGTCTGGCTGGCGTCCAGGCAGCTGAGCCGAGAGAAACTGATGGATTCTTACCCCCAGAAGAGATTCCTCACGCAGCCCTTGGCAGATCTAACCCTTTGTTTGAACTATGCACTGTACTTAAAAGCACACAGAAGCCCCCTGACAAGTTCCTACGCGCAGACGATTCATCTTTCTGTGCTACCTGGTCAAGGTCTGGAGGAGCTACTCAGCTCAATCACCACCCTGTCACTTTAATCTTTCTCCATCTGCCAGCAGAAAGTTCAGGGCGCCTGTTGGGTCCCATAAAGACTCTGGTTTATGGCATTACACATGACAACATCTGCTGCAAGACCTGGCTAAACTTCACTTCCTAATTAAACAAGCAAACATAATGGTTTCAGAACATGGCTCAATCTAGCCGTAAGAGGAAATCTGGCGTAGCTGTAAGATCTAGCTGGGGTAAAGATTAAAGGAGTGCAGCTGAACTATTTAGTCCATTTATTAGATAGATTAAGCACATTTTGATCAGGACCTTCTGATTAATCAGATGGCAAAGAGTCATTTCTAAAAAGTATTGCATGTTTTTTAATGCAATGAGGTAATGTATCTTAGAAGAGACACTTTCTTGGGTAAATGAGACAAGGCTAAAACAAAGTGAGGACCGAAGCAACAAAAATGCTGGTTAAAAGAAGGATCTGAGTAACTAAACCTTAAGGGAGACATTTCAACTTTTTAAGTGGAGGGAAACATTCACAAATGCCAGGAAAGCACCAAACAGTGCAAGACTGGAGGAGAGGGAAGGCAATGGGCCCCGAGAGTTTTTTGGGGAACTCCAGAGAGCCAAAGTGGGAACCCCGGTTGCTGCATTTGGCTCCCAGGCCTGAAGTTCTGCAAGGCAAGACATGCTGGTGCTTTCAGTATCTGGCCATACATGCCTTCCGCTGGAAGGTGGCCCTCGAGAAAGAGGTTTTGCACCCTTGTGCTAGATGGTAGGCCAGAAGGAACACTGCCTGAACACACAGCTGCATTCAGAGTCTGAAGCATTGGAGCTCACCAAGGCATCCCAGTTCCACCTGAAAAATGTAACTGGTGATTCTCTTTGCTCCATTTAGGGGCAAAACAACGGGGGCTGGATCTGAACAGTTCTGCTCTTGTTGGAGGTGCGTGTCTAAGCGGGGAGCGAAGTGGGCTTTCCCTGCTCTTGCGCTCACAGGGGCTCTGTGTTTGCAATTTCCATGGCATTGTATGAATGGACCTCATTTTGGAAAAGAAATCCCGGACATGGGGTGGAGGCAGGCTTGGGACCAGAGCAGGGGGCAAGGGAAGCCCTGCTCCCTTTGCTGTGCTCCCACTACGGATGAGGTGTGCAGGGATTAAATTAATAGCAACAGTAATTAGATGCAGATGGGCATTCATCCTGTCTATACAGAGAAGCACAGGAAACTCAGATGTAATTAATACAGCAGGATATATGAAGGGTTTTATTACTTATTGCAAAAGCCATTGTGGTCTTATAAATCTTGCCGGAATGCTGTTCTTCTTCTGCTTGCTGCAATTTTCTTTGCTTTCTGTGTTGGATTGCCTCATCCTGTCGAGGCTTTTTTATCATAAATATAAATATGAATTATACACGGCTGTGAATGTTTTAAGATATGCAAGACCTGCTTTAGCTGGGTCCTACGACCCTCTGCTGTGAGAGCTGGGCCTGACTTGTACACTGCCGCTCGTATTGGACACAACAGCGCTGTTCCTGAAGCATAAGCATGAGAGCTGGCATGGCTGAGCATCTCCATGGGGCCTGTGCCCCCTTTGCGGCCTCTCAGGGTCCAGGCCACAAGATCCGGGTCCATGCCAGAGGCAGGGTGGTAGTCAAGGGCGGGCCCAAGTCAGGAACCGGGACGATGAATCCGAGCCAGCCAAGGGCACGGTCACGAACAAGCCAGAAGCTGGGGACCAGCAAGACCACAGAGCAGGGAGCCAGGAATCCTTCCCCAGACGCCCTCCCGCCCCTTGAGATCAGAGGCGGAGGTCTTTCTTTAGGAGCCCTCCTTGAAAGAGATCAGGCGGGTGGCTCCCTGGAGGAGGGCCTTCTCTGTGGTGGCACCCCAATTATGGAATACACTCCCCAGAGAGATTCGCCTGGCACTAATCCTTTTTTCTTTTCAGAGCCAGGCTAAACCCTTTTTATTTTCCCATTCTTTTAATGTTTAATTGGTTTTAAGGTGGTTTTATATTATTAAATTACTGGATACTGTTCCATTTTATTTGTCATTTTATCTGTTGCTTGTTGTAAACTGTCCTGAGACGCCAGTAGATGGACGGTCTAGAAAAACTTTAAATGAATGAATAAATAATAAAATAAATGTTCAGATTTGATTTTATGGCTATTAATTCCCGAGAAGGGTCTGTCCTGGCAATTTGTTCACACTGGACCTTACTTCAGAGGCCAAGCATATGCAGTTAAGGACATATCCCATTTTATTTTATTTCTATACTGCCCCATAACCAAAGCTTTCTGCAGTCACATGTAGTTACTTTCTGCTATAGAATGCTTGGGGGCATCCTGAGCACATGTCTCCCCTCCACTGCAAATTAACTCTAAATATCAATCTCTTTTTTTGAATAAAATTGCTAAATGGCCATTTCATCCAGATGCATTCCGAAAAAAGGGGAAGGGGTAGCTAAGAGATGACATGAATTATGCCAAGTTGCCTTGCCTTAAAGACCCGAAATAAATAAAAAGAGCTTGAAGGCGAGCAGGCAAGTGTTGTACTATAATGGCTTGGAGCCATGTGCCATGGGAATGTAACGAAATTCCAAACAAGGTAATTTCATTATTTTAATGGAAGCCTGTATCCCATTCATTAGACTGACATATGACTGGCCATTAGTAACAGTTCATTTCCAAAGCCATGGCAAATAAAGGTTGATTAAAAATTAACGAGCCCCAGCCCGGTTGGCGCACGGCCCCATTTTTCGAGCTGAACTTGTTGTCATTTTGCATAAATGAGGATGCAGGACTGAAATGGTGCAGCTCTGGGCCTTTTTGCTTCAAGGGAGCGTGGATGGCGGTGTGAAGCGCATTGTTCCCGGGGGACCAAGGTCAGTGGGAGGAAGAGAAAACAAGAGGCATGAAGGAAGTGTGCGGACGGAGGTGAGGAGGTCTGGCTCTACGGTACAATAACTCCCACATTACGGCCGATTAGATGGAGATGCTGCGTTTTTGATGTCCAGGCTCTAAGAATCACACTGAAACAACTCCAGTCTCTAAGCACAAGAAAAACGGGTGGTTTCCATAGCTCTGCTTTATCTTCACAGCAACAGCCCTGTAAGGTAGGTTAGGCTGAGAGTCAGGAACTGGTCCAAAGTCTCCCAGTGAGTTTCATGGCCAAGTGGGCACTTGCACCCAGAAGTCTGGAGTCCCAGTTAACAGTCGAACCAATAATACACCACACTGGCTCTCACAACAACCTTGTGAGGTAGGCTAAGCTGTGAGTCAGGAATTGACCCCGAGTTATTCAGTGAGCTCCATGACTGAATGGAGACAAAAGCATGGACCGCCCAAGTCCCTGTTTGACACTGTAACCACTAGATCACTCTGCCTTTCACAGCTTTTATATGTCCCCTAGGGACATACAGGTGTTGAGAGCTCTGTTCCAAGACTCACAGATGGTTAAACCCATTGTGCTGCATGGCCCGTTCATTGCCAGAAACAGATTTTGCACAAATGCAGCCCAAATTTGCTGCACCACGAATACTCTCAAAAGTGTGCCATTTCTCTCAACATGGGCAAAGCCGCCCAAAAGTTGCATCTACCTACTTTAGCTTAACGAAATACACATCTTCACAGAGATTTTTACTGTTTTCTGTCTTTTTCTGTACTAAATTTGTGTAATATTGCAGAAGCTAAAACACACGGTCCACAAGTTAGCAGAAGCTATGTGACTTGGGAAAAGCTGGTTTGATGCAGATTAAACCCATTCTAGTTTGCTGCACATTTTCCTGATGACTCCAATATTTCTTAATCTTGACTTGCGTTTCATGTTTGATGTTTGATCAATTGTATGCTGTTTTGGGTTTATTTGGTAAAGAAAAGTGGTAAGGAAAGGAAAAACAAATTACTACAATAAGAGCATAATATCCAGACCTCATTCCCAACTGTCAAATGGGATAGATTAGATCAAATTATGTTAGAACAATCAAAGTTCCGTTGACCTTGGACACCACAAGCGAGCAAGTCCTTCACTTTTGGGTCCACTCCCTATCCAGTAAGATCAAGCAAAACGATAAGTGACGGAACAGAGAATCTGAAAGCACGCCGCAAATTCTTTCTAAATGATTGCCAGCTCTGCAACGCTAAAAGGAAAAATAAAATAAAATAAACCTACCCTGTGTCATAAATAACCCTGACTGCCAAAAGCAATTTATTTAAGATGAAAATGAGGGACCAGACATTACCAGAACTACTTGAAAAATGGCAAAGGGGAAAGGGCTCTCCATTGACTTGAAGATTTGTTGTTTTCCTGGTTTCGGGGTGAGAGAGACGGCACGGGCTGTACAATTTAACTTCTTTGCTCTGGCTCCTGTCTGTCTTTTGCTCCCGAGCAAATGAGTCCTGCTGGTGCCATTAGATGGAAATAAGCTGCCTCCGCAGGGTTCCAGTCAATCTCAGAGAAGCGAGAGCATCGCGTGTACACGGTGTGCTTCGGCAGCAGCGCTGCCAGAAGTGAAGGGGTCTGGGGCAAGAGACCCCCCAGTCCTGCGAACTCCCACTGACTCACGCACATCTGTATCTCAAGTGTCTCCTTCCCCCACCCCTCTCTTCGCTCCTGCAGCCACAGGCGCTTCCCCCACATCCGACGCGTTTCCACTTCCACTGTCGCTCCCTCCTCACCCTTTCCCCGCCAGGGCTTGATTCTCTCCTGATTCTCTCCTTGATTCACTTCCCACCATGCCTTGTCAGGTAATGGCCTGGACAGAAGCATCTTCTCTCTTAATGATTAAATGCAGAATAGTTTGGGTGGGCTGCCCTTCTGCCCAAACTCTGGATGTCCTCTGCAGAACCAAAGATCTTGAGCACAAGCCGGAGTTGGGGGTCACACTAGATGGCCTGGGAGACCCCTTCTAACTTGCGCTGTTTCTATGCTCCTCAGTGCATCTTCTCTCTTCTTCCTTGCCCGGCTTGAGCATCATTTGGTGAGACCTCCTCTAGTCCGAGACTGTGGCCAAGACCCGCTCCATCCCTCCCACAGCCTCAGCTCGCCTGGAAGAGAAGGAGAACTGGAGTGGCATTTATTTATTTATTTATTTATTTATTTATTTATTTATTTATTTATTTATTAAAACATTTTTATGCCGCCCCATTCGCCGAAGCCTCGGGGCGGCTCACAACACATGTCATCAGCTGAGCATTGAGAATGCATCCCAAGCCCCAGATGGCCTGGCCCGGGAGCCCCCTCTGTCGCCGTCATCGCCATTTCCGTGCCACGCAACAGGCAGAGTCCTCGGAGTGGTTCGCAAGAGTGACGAAGCGCAAATACAGGATGGTGCAGACATCAGGTAACGCCTGCCCACCTTCAGAACAGCCTGAGGCAAAACACACACGCATCGAACGGACACTTGTAATATTGGGGCCTGATAAAATAACTGATGTTTGTTTGTTTGTTTGTTCCTAAATTTATATTCTGCTAATCGATAGTCCTAGCAGGACTCTCGAAGTGGAGCTCTCTCAGACCTCCATCGCAGGTCCCCAAATGTCTGTGGGTAGGTGAATGTCTTAACTTTGCACAAAAAAAGATGACAAGGCCCCGTGATCTCGGGGGTCCCCCCTGGAAAGCCCCTTTCTCCGTGCTCTTCAGCAACCTCTGAGTAGGTTCTTGGACGAGGCTCACAGAGGTGGATCGTAGTGTGTGGGAAGGTTCAGACTGGATGACTTCTTTGTATGTAGAAGGTAAACAGCGCAGGGGACAAGATGGGACCCTGCGGGACCCCAAAGGAATGAACCTCATCCTCAGAAAACATCCAGGGAGGAGCAAGGATTTCCTTCAGGTCGCATTTTAGTACAATCTTGACAAATTTGCGCTTCCTAGGTGGAAAAATGAGAAACCCAAATTCCAAATAGGTGGTGTGTGATGCAGCTTATCCTTCAGTAAAAAGGAATGTTTGGTGCTGTGGATGTTGCTGGACTACATGTCCCATCATTCATAGGCAGAATAGTCTGTCTTGAAGAATGATGGGGCAGTGGTTCGAGAACATTTGAGTGGCCACATGTGTTGTACCCCTGAGATAGGGAAAATATGCTTTAGGAAAATGTGTGCATAGACGTACAAGGGACAAAAGCAAATTTATTGTACTTCAGTTTTTGTTTGTTTATTTTTTTATTTAAAACATTTCTATGCTGCCCCATCACAATAAAGCCTTGGGGCGGCTCAAACATCCGTAAATAAACCATACAATAAAACCCCAATACAATAAAACCCCAGTGCCATAAAACCTCAATAAAACCTCAGTGCATTCTCGGCTAAAAATTAAAAAGAAAAAAAAACTAGTTAAATAAATAAATTAACAATTAAAATAAGTTTTAAATAAAAAGGTCTTAGCCTGTCGCTGAAAAACAAATAACGACGGCGCCAGGCGGACCTCTCTGGGGAGCACATTCCATTGATGGGGCGCCACCGCAGAGAAAGCCCTCCTCCAGGTACTCGCCCTCCTAATATCATTCACAGAGGGTTCCCAGAGAAGGGCGTCCGTTGCTGATCTCAAGGGGCAGGAAGGCAGATATGGATGCAAGCGTTACTTTAAGTTTTGATCAGAATTCACCCACTTCCCAGCTTCTGAACTGTACATGGACTTGGACACGATCTGTAGCTGAAGTCCATGTATTTCCAAGGTTGTAATGGAACACAGAGGTCCGGAAAAGGTGTGAGCACACAAACGTTTGGAAAAATGTGCTTTTGAAAGGCATGCAGAAAAATGCCTGTGTCAATGGGAGAAGATGTGTCCATTTCAAAGATGCAGACGACTGATGCATACATTTGACAAAATACTCAGGGAAATATGCACAGATTTGTATGCAAACAGAAAGCCAGGCTCCCGGTCAGAGCTTTGAAATGGGATCAAGAAATTTTTGGCAAACTCGATTCTGCTGACTTGAGCATCCCTAGGGAAAGAAAATGCATCTGTTAGGAGACAATGCATGCAATGCTTCAAAACTCTTGGGGACGTGGCTAATGGATGTGGAAATGGCATGGGATGAAATCCAGAGTGGAAAAATGAGAAACCCAGATTCCTCACCACCTGCAAAGCTCCCATGCTGCCCCACTGAGAGAGAAATGCCATTGTCATTCCAGCAGCTGAACTAACCATCCCCAGGAAGGCGAACATGAGAAGCAGGGGGCCAACTGAGATCAGAAATGGGCTGGGAGAGCGTCCGGCGCTTCCCAGCATGTGTTCTCGAAGTGAACTGAGCTCTGTACAGCTGCATGGGGCCGTAGACCCAGATGTGGGTCCGCATCACATCTCTGGGCCTCCAGCCGGGATGGGAAATGCACCCACCTGCTTTCCCCCAACCAATCCCAGAGGAGTCTGTGTCCACATGGAGGGAGTCCAGCACAGAGGTCATTCTCTGCAAGAGGCCAGGGCCCTCGATACCTGTTCGGAGTTTGCAGAAATCCTGCGAAGGATCGGATGGATGGAAAGGGTATTCTTGGAAAAGTATCTTCTCTTTATCTTCCCTGGACCTGAAGTTACTTGTGAATAAGGAGCAGAAGGACAGCAACAGCAATGGAACTGCTCACTTCAGCCTCGGACGAGAACAGTTCTTCGACATTCGCAGCGTTTGCTAGGGGAGGTCCCTGAGACTCATGGTGCACTGGGGCTTTTGATGGTGCCCTGCAAGTGGGGTCGGCGGGATGCGCTGAAAATCGCCCCATGACAGCCACCCAAAGGTCACAGCCCTGAAACCGGCCAAAATTGGCAGGTTGGCCTAACCCGTTGCTCCAGATGAAGCCCAACCAGTGCTGAGTGGAGGGGAAGGAGATTTGGGAGTGCTTCCTGTATTAATGCAGCCTAAAATAGCATTTGCCCTTTTTGCAGCCACATCACTTTGTTGACTCCCATCCAGCTTGAGATCTACAATTCCAAGATGTTTCTCACATGCAATGTTGTAGAGCCGAGTATTCCCCATCTTATACTGATGCAGAATGTGGCATTTGCCCCTCCTGAATTTCTTTCAGCTGTTTTCAGCCCAGCAACCCAACCTATCAAGATCACCTTGAATCTTCTTTCCGTCTTCCAGGACATTAGCTGTCTCACTTGAGAAAATTGGGGGAGAACAGCAAGGATATCCTGCTATATTTTTCACCCTTGTTCTCTAACAAATGACTTCTCATGCATGCCTAATTAGGTGCCATTAAATCCGTGTGTAGGAACAGTACTTTTAGCAGCAGTAAAATCACTGCTACCCATCTTGGGAAAGTCAAACTCACAATTGTATTCCATTTGGGCACATCCTGTGAGCAGAATTCCAGAGGGAGGGAAAGAAAGGACTCTGTGAGGATGGTCTTTCACACCAGGCTTTCCAGGAATTCTCGGGCTGTCTAAAAAATCCATGCCTATTTGTCTCGACCAGAATTTACACAGCTCAGGTCACAGTTCTTGGATCCAAGCACAAGCCTCCACCAAACTCCAGGCGGTTATCCACCTTGTGCTACAAAGTGCTGAATGGAACAGATGCAGGTAAAGGAGGTGCACATTTCAAAACGGCACATGAAAAGTATGTTCTTTTGAGGAATGTGCATGAGGACCTATGGAGGAAGCATGCACACATTTGTTTTGGTGCAAAAAGGGGCAGGGGGAGCAGAGGTCACACTCTGAGAGGCACGTGAGTCAGGGATCTCAGGAAGTTCATGATTTGCTTGAGATCACATTTGCTTGCCTGTTTAGTGCTAGCCGTAGTTTAACGAGACAAGTGAATTGGCAGGCTATTCTTAGCACTGCTTACCCTCCAAACCCAGACTGGAGACTCACTTGAAATCACGGCTTCCTGTTACAGGGGTGAGGGAACAGATTCTAACCATAGCCTTCCAATTCAGACACTAAACTGCAAACTGAAGATACATTTAGAGGATATATTTTTATTTTATACTGATAATTTTAATTTTATTTTTGTAAATCAATGTATTTTTTGTATTTTTATATTTAATGGTAATTTATTATGTACTATTGTGTTTCAATGTATTTTATCATGTCGTAAGCCGCCCCGAGGTTTCGGCAAGGGGCGGCATAGAAATGTAATAATAATAATAATAATAATAATAATAATAATAATAATAATGGAACAGTGAAGAGGACGGGGAGAAGGAGCATGTAAGCTGACTGGTTGTTTCTCATTTCTGATTTTTTCTAGTCTTCAAAAGCTTAAGAAACAAAACAGACAGAGACACACAGAGACCCGAAATGCTGTGGAAGATCATTTGGATGGATCTTCTGCTGCAGCATGTGGTTCTTCAGATGTCTTCCTACACATTCCGTCAGCCCTTGATGGCATATTTTATAGTGATGCATCATGGGAATTGTATGCCTAAGCACCTGGAGGGCTACTGGTCTCTGCCTCCACCCCTATTATACAAAATACTGAAATTTGGAGTGGCATTTTACTCACATGTTCTGCATAATGATGGGAGTGAAGATAGGTGCGTTCATAAAATGTCACATGCCAAAGGTGGGCTTGTTGGATCTGCCTTGGCTTTCCTTCCTTGGACCTCAGGATCCCCCAACCACGCCTGGCACAAATGACTATTGCTCTTCCTTTTATTTCATTTCTCTGCTGAAGCTCTCTGAGCCGTCTACAACAACAACCCACAAAAGCAAAACAGTAAAATACAGTGCACATTCCATAAAATCAGAGCAGCATTAGAAATTTAAAACAGCCAAAACATGCAGCAAATGTAACCCTACAAAAAGAAACGATGCCTGTGGTGAGTAATCTCCTCAAGCTCCTGGATAACCAAGTAATCTTTAAAAGCCTTGGCTTAAAATGCTATCTCAACTTGCTGCCAAAAAGATAACAAAGTGAGCAGATATCGGATACCTATAAGGAAAAAGCTGGATCTTCCAGATTCCCTTTCTGAGGCCTCAGTTGGTCCTTCTGCGTTTCCTAATTGTTTGTCAAGATGTCAGTCCAAATGCCTGAAATTCCCCAATGCAGTTCTTCTACTGAAAAAAGAATATAGAAGAATGTTCAGTTGCCATGGAAATTAAGCTTGGCTTTTTTCTTTACTTCAGATGATGACTGTAGGTGTCTTACTTATTTATTCCTTGATTGGTTTATTCATTCATTTCCAAGTCTATCTGTTGTTTCTGAAGGAGCCCGACTTTCAGATCACCTGTTTCTCTAAAAGAGTCCCAAGGGTGCTGTGCCTGAAAAATACAGCCACCCTTAGTCAGTTCTGAATAGGAGCACACATACCCGCCCTGTACTGAGACAAACCAGAAAAGTGCTACTTTGCCCAAACACTCTCCAGACGATCTCCACCCTTCATTCCTAGTTGCTCTGTTGCAGGTCTTGAGGCCTCCAAGCCATTCCATGTCCCAGTCCCTCCACCGTCTGGGCCTGGCATTTTCTAGGGCTGAGCAAATGCTGAGAGTCTTTCTCCGCCCGCATGGACAAAGTATTGTTTGTTTATTTATTTTATTTTATTTAAAGCTTTTCTATCCTGGCTTATTGCAGAAAGTCTCAGGATGGTCCTACAATAAAAAGGACAGCATCGCAAAATATTGGGAAAATAAAAAGGATGAAAATGAAAAGAATAGAGTGTCAGCACCAGGTACATCTCTCTGGGGAGCATGTTCCATAACTGGGGTGCCATCACAGGAAGGCCCTTCTCCAGGTAGCCACTCTCCTAATCTTCAAGGAGGGCTCCTGAAGAAGGACCTCCACCCCAGACCTTAAGGGACAGGCAGGCACAGAGGGCAGGAGATGCTCCTTCAGATATCCAAGTCCTAAGCCAGTCCTGACTTGAAGTTCTTTTGGATCCACCACACTTAAAGATCCTGATGCAGCTTTCTCACGGATGCCAGAGGTACCCAGGGCATCTCCAAGGCGAGCATTGCCATACGTTCTTTAAGCTCTGAAATGCAATTGCTTATTTTCCCGTTCCTGCAACAAAATCAGTGGCATTGTTTACAGGACCACAGTATTTACATCTGCTTTCCACAGGCGTGTCTGCAATGCGCTGGCTCTGGGCAGCCAGAGCAGCTTCACCCATAATTTCCAAAGGGAATTAGAACATTCTTAGCCGCTTCCAAACAGATTAGACTTGGGCAGGAAGTAATTTGAGATTGGCTTGGCAAAGCATTCCTTTCATGTGCAGCTGTGATGTTTCCAACCTCTAGGTGCACTCCGATCACTGAATCAAGGTCTCTGGATCAATGCGCTGAGGCTGGGGGAGAATACAACTGGGAAAGGGAATAAAAAAGCAACAGAGAGCTTTCTCATTCTTAAATAGGGGAGTCCAAGCACCAACAGAGGAGAATCCACCTGTCTCCCTCATTACTTCCCACGTGTGTTAGCCCATTTAAGCTGTTCCTCCCTTGTATGATGCTAAGAGAGGCATGAGAACTCAGTTTCAGCTCAGCCCCAGATGTGCGTGGAAGAGCATGTAGTCTAGCGATGTTCATAGATGCCTCAGCTTGCATTCACAAAGTGAGAACTCAGAAAGCGTGTGAGGACAGGAGCAAGCAGAACAGAACTTCGGAGGCACATTTGGAGAAGCTCAGGCAGGGATGCAGTGGCCCAGCATGGTTCATCTTCCCTGCCCTTCTCAGGCTTCGTTCCCAGGCTCAGCCACAGGCAGAAGCAGGCCAGGCCAAGGTCAGGTCCAGGCATGTTTGAGAACACAGGCAGACTTCTTCTTTGTGCCAAGTATGCAGAGCTCACTGTTTCTTGGGGAAAGTGTGCGACGTACGCAAGGCTAGTCAGTCGTGTGTGCAAGCAGAACCGCACAGCAGGTGCCTGGACAGCAGGTGGCAGGCGTGCAAGGCAGTCTTGAGGGCTCGCTTGGGCTCACTTCCGTACCTAGGGCACTGAGAAAGCGGCCTAGAGCCTGAAGAGCCAAGCTGAGGAAGTGTGACCGATTCCCACCTGCAAACCAGATGGCCCCACATCGCGGGGCTCAAGCGTGCCTGGTTCTTGGGAGGCACTTGTGTCTCTTCAGATGATGGAGCTCCTTATCCATTGCAGCTTTTCTTCTGAGCTCTGACAGAGCCCTCCATGCTGCTGAACCCCATCCCCCAAATCAGCTCTCCACCATGCAGCTCCACGGAGAGTTCCAGAAAGCTCCTATCAAGCTGTTAACCCAAAAAAGGTTGAGAGAAGATTGCACACACACTGCCGGGTTTGCTTTTCCTGGTCTTCTGGAGAGCAACCTGAAGGGTGTTTCAGCAGCCTGGCCACTATTTTGAACCCTTCACAGTGCCCTGCACCTAGTGCAATTATGGGGCATTTTGCCATGGTTGGGGGAGAAAATGGCGGCTTCCACACACAATTGTTGAAGGTTTTGGGAGACAATTATGTGAAGTCACCTTCTTTTTTTCTAGGGTGGGGATGCTGAGGGAAAGCACACTTAGAAATTTTTTCAGAAAAACATCTGAGAAATGTTGCCTCAGAATAGCCTTTCTTTAAATAGTGAAGGGGAGGCACCTCCTCCTCAGAGAGTCTGTTCTACTGTCGAGCAGTTCCTACGGTTCGGAAGTCCCCCCTCAAATTTTGATGGCCGCTGCTCTCTTGCAGTTTTGGTGAATTGGCTCCAAGTCTGCTCTCTTAAGCTGCTCCATCATCTGCAAGACATAGTCCTTCAAATATCTGAAGGTGGCTACATACCTCCCTTTTTATCAACTGCTCTCCAGGATAAACATAGCCAGCTCCTTCCAGACATTCCTCCTAGGACTTCATTTCCATGACCATCTACCTTCTTCCTTCCTTGTCAAAAGTCTTCACACCTTAGATCAGAATGAGGAAAACCTCAAGACAAACTTTGGGTGGATTTCTTGTTGCTGCTTCCAGTTTACTTGCTTGTTTTCACAAAAGTCCAGTGGTCTACCACACGGAACCTGACACAAACGACAAGATTAAAGTATCCCAAAACTATGAATTTATTTTGAGTAGCAACACTGAACAAAGTTGGCAGTCCTTCCACACAGAAATCCATTCCTGGTCAACCCAACCATTTCAGCCATATTGTTTAGGAGAAACTTCTTCAACTGTGAAACCATTGAGACTTAGTCTGAGACCCTCTGCCGTCTTGATATCACCTGTATCACCTGAAGTGCCAGATCCTGCCTAACCTTAGAAGCTAAGCAAGGTCGGGACTGGTTGAAATCTGGATGGGTGCCTTAAAATGTTGTAAACCTCCTCGAAGGCTTTGGCTACAGTTGGTATAGAAATGTAATGTAATAATAACAATTGTCTGTACTTTGGCAAGACTAGATCCAGAACTGAGGTGGGAGAAGATGACACAAGCATTTCCTGACCAAAGTGTGAGCTGTTCTGTGAGCGTGAGGAAAAGCACACGTTTCCATGACAACGCCCAAGAATTCATAACTGGTCAGTGACGGCTGTTCAAAGCCAAGGTGATGAAGAAATCTACACAAATGGTCCACACACAAGGGAGACAATTGAAATCCGCCCCCTTTTCATGGATCACAGGAGGACACCTTTCCACCAGCAGCATCACTGAATATATTTCATTTTGGAACAACTTTCATGAAATTGTCTCTGCTCCAGCTAACGCGGTGACAGAGCCACTAGAAAGCAAGCACGAGAGAGCCTGTGGCTATGCATTTCTTACTGGATTACAACTCCACTCACCCCTGACTGCAGATCTGGGCATGATGGGAGCACAGTCTTCACACCCCATCTCTGTTTTAACCCTGCTGAATGTTCAATCATGTTTTGGGGTGGAGAATTCCTTCCAAGCGTTCCAAGGAGCAATGCGTTCCTTGGAAATAAGGCACCACTGAGAGGTCTGTGTTTGCATTTATCTACTCCGGGACTGATATTAAGGAGGGAGGCAGACGAACATGGGAAACGTGAGGGCCTCTGTCCAACGGTGTCATTCTGCTTGCGCTAGTGGAAAACAGGTGCCTAAAGATGCTTGAGAGCAGAACGGCAAGAGGATGGCGATTCCGTTGACTTCAGAATGCCATGAATGCATAATGTATCACTGCCCCCCAACCCACAGAAATTGGATTCTATTTTCAGTCCTTAAAAACAAAACTTAAGGATGACTGGTTCAACAGGAAGAAAAGTCTAAAAAATTAAGATCAACCCTAACCCTAATCCTATTAAAATTATTGCTTGTTTCATTAGCCTTTGAGCTGATTTGGATGCAAGAATGTTTGTTTATTTAGAATGCAATCCTTTGCATGCCTTAGACAGGAGAAAAGTCCCAGAATCCCCTGCATGTGCCATCTAGCATCAATCTCTTCTCTGATTTACATTCCACCCTTCCTCACAAAATGTCTAACAAGTTATGCAAAACACAGTACAGTCCATGGAGCTCATTCGCCTTCTTTGGCCATTCATAACCGGTCACAATGCCCTTAAGCATGCTAGCTTTCTCTCTGCCTCCTGATTGCATCCAGGAGGCAGAGTGAGCAACAGCTCCCATCTTCCCCATCGGAAAATGATGCTTCTGAGCTCAACAGGTCCAGCTAAGCTGACACCATCAAGATCTCTGCTATCTCTAATACACTTTGCTCATCACTAGCTAGCTATTTATCCTTCCTTCAACTTAACATCAAAAAAAGCTGGAGATATTTCGATTTTCCCCACAGGAAGAACTTGTGGGGAAATTCTTGACTCCAAGCCAACCTAAGGTATGTTGCTGCCAGCTCGCCATCTCTTACCCGAGCTATGGTGACAGTCCAAACCCATGGATGCCACAGTCCATGGCTTGGAATAACGTCTGAACTAAGCCACCGTGTGGATGGAACGTGTGGGTGCGTTTTTGTGTGCTTCTGTCCATTGGCAGCTCTTAGTGGTTTTTAGAGAAAGGATGTAACCTGGCAGCAATGAATGGACGTGTGCACATCATCTCTAGTGGATGCATTATTCACTCTCTTGGGTTGTAGCATTTTGCCTTCAACTCTCTGGCAACCAGCAGCTCCAGCAAGCCAGCATGTCAGCCGATAAGTCATTTTAACGACTCCATCACCGTACAGATGGCCCGTGGACATAAATGCTGAGGGTACCAAATCATAAAGACTGATGGAGAGTGTTTAGGGGCTGTATAACTTACACTTGGCAGTGGTAATTGGATTTTTTCCCCTCTTAATTAAGAAAAGTGGGCGGACAGTTTTGCCATTTAATGAAGTCCTTCCCAATTAAAAGCATCCATAACATTCCACGCAGAGTCCGGGAGGTGTTCTTTAGCCGAGTACATGGTTGGAACATTTACTGTGGGCGTTCTTGGCGGTATGGCAGGATGACATTTTGCACTCATTTCAGGATGGATTGTGAAGGTTGTGATTCTGTTGGGCCGCTACTGAGCTTGGGATTTGGACGACCTTTGGCCAAGCACCCACAACCAAGTCTGCCCTCAGCGAGTCCACCTTCCATCCCGACCGCCTGGTGAACGTTTTCACCCCGGGCTTTTTCTCCTCGTTCTCTGCCTGCTCCAATGGCATGCCTTGCAGACCAAGCATCTGTGGGTGAAGGGTCTTCTGACCTCTGTCGCCTCTGCCAGAATGAGAGGCACATTGCATTGGTGGAGAGGAGAGCCAAGTCCAATGGGTTGTCACTCGACCCCGGCCCGGGCAGGAACCCTATCCGCTGCCCCACTGTCACCGCTGCTCTGTCCGCTTTCAAGCAACTTCCAATGAACTCTGCTAGTTCGTACTGTCAAGGACCCCTTGCCAAGTGCTCTGATTCACCTCTGGGTTTCACGCTGGTCGTGGCGTGTGCTTGGAGTCCCATCACGACCTGCTTCTATCTTTATTTCTCCCATCAAAACGAGCCTCTTCCATCCATTTAGATTTGGAGCCAAAACTGAATAGTACTGATAGTTCCAAGTGGCAATGGCCGTGCTAACTTGGTCTGCAGAACTGGCTCCTCGCCAGATCCTTTACGGTCTCGTGTTTGATTTGCAAAGGCCGTGGCATCTCCAATAAACCATTTCGCTCTATATTGTTATTACAGCTCCGGTTCCTCTTTGGGATTGCCTGGCTGTTTTAAAAAGTGCATTCAGTGGCTCCTGCAGGTGCTTTGTAGGACACAATTTACGGCGTACGGTAATAATGTTGCCATGAGGAGAATTTCAAAAAGCCCCCTTCACACATAAGCAAGCAATGGATTGTCGGATTAGCCTTGCGTGACTGGTTGGAGGGTCATATATAGCCAGTATTTCTGACTTTCTTTCCTTTATGGCATAATATCATCTTTAGGGCAAAGGGTCCATTGCACCAAACGGTCCTAAGCATTTAGCTTCTGGGCCGATCAAACATCATAAGGAGCAAGTGTCCCCCCTTTATGACCACGGAAAGTTTCCCCAACAGCACCCCATCAATCCACGTTCTGCAAGTGCTCAGAACATTCGTGGCATCCTATCGTACTTGGTTAAATTTAGCAAATTTGCTCACGTACCAAATGAGTTCTCCCAGGATATGAAGGCCCCACCTGACTCCCACCTGCTCCTCAGAACAGGTCAACCGATAAACAGAAGGGCCCTGGCAGCTGCTGAGGTGGGACAGCAGAGCAATGCTTCTTGACAGCACCTGCAATCCATGCACTTCCTGTTTTATGAGAGAGAGGAGGCTGTTGCCACGTGCCGGCGAGTTGACTTCGACTTAGGGGACCCTATCAGTGCTCACCTCCAAAATGTCCCGTGCTTGGCAGCTCTGCTCCGCTTCTGTCGACTCAAGGCTGTGGCCTCCTTTATGGCATTGATCCATCCCATGTTTGGTACTCCTCTCCTTCTTCCGCCCTTGATTTTCCCTCATACGGTTGTCTTCTCCAGGGGGTCTTGCATGATGTGCACCAGCTTTAGTTTTGGCATGTTCGCTTTCTGTTGGCTTGATTTGATCTAAGACCCTCCTGCTGGTCCTTCTGGCAGTTCAGGGTGTCCCTTGATCATTTTTAAAAAATTCTTTTATGAGAATAGTGGTGGGAAATCACAGACAAATATGATGCCCCAGAAAGCCAGACTATAAGTTATGCTGATTGTGTGGTCTGTGGCTGAAGGTAAGAATGTGTGAACCAGCACAGCTCAACCTTGCCAGAGTCCTTTAAATTCCATCTCAAATCTCATTTCACTTCAAGCTTATAACAGATTTCCATTTTTTCCTCTATCTCATGAAAAGATGCATTAGTGTGTACTCTTCCAAGGTGTGTATCAATTATATACATCTATAAAATGCAAAATGCACACATTACTTTCCCATTGATTTAAGCTGATTTGCGGAAAAATGCTATTTTTCCACGTACATTTTGAAATAAATGCATGCTGTCAAACACAGCTTTGGTGGTCTATGACTCACCTTCCAAGCTTGGAAATATACAGACTTCCACCACTGATAGTGACTGAGTCTGTGTTTGATCTAGAAAGAATGAACTGGGGAAAATCCAGACAAAAATAAGATAAACTAATTTTTCAAACATCTTTACTTCAGGCTTAGCCTTGTTTTTCCCCTAACGTAAGCATACAGAGCCCAGTTGAAACTGGCACCACTATGAACCCAGAGGGAAGGATTAAACCTGCACCAACCCTTTCCTTCTTCAAACACCTGGTGTTTGGGGGGGGGGGGGGGTTAAAAATTCCAGTGATGCCATCAGCTTTCCTCCTTCGCCCCATGTTGCCATCTGAATGTGGGTAGCAGACATAAGCGGAGGAATTCCTGCTCAGCTGTATTTTAAAGCTCCAGACCCATTGTTCAGTACGAGGCGCCTGGGCAGCCCACAACATTTCATTACCAAGCTTCCTGCTTTTGTTTTTGATTTTTGAAAGATCTCTCCCTTTGCAAACTGCCCTTTGCAAAAACATGAAAAAGAAAGGGGAAAACCCTCAAGATTGGAAAGCAATCAACAAGAAGCCTGAATTCATTATGCTTGTCTTCTCTCAGTATTTCAGGGTCCATATGCCAATATTTTTTTGCTGCAGTAGACTCAAGCCTTTTTCCACCCGGGGACAGAAACCTCAGAAGGAGCGTTTTGTATGAAAAGCAGTGCGTGCCAGTTGTGCATAGGATGATGGCGTGAGCAGGGAAATCACTCCTGAATTACAAGCACTAGGCAGCACCAGAGCCCCTAGGCAGCCCTACCCTAGAAAAGTGGGGCAACTCCCCCAGGCAGCAGATTTGGGCTGCCCTGAAAGGGCCTTAAATGGTCCATTATTTAAAAGGTAGCTGGGTTTTGATGGCTTTTGATGGCTAGGACCTGATGCCTTGGTGGAGCTCCCCTTGGTGGTGTGATGGTGAAGAGCAGCTTGGTATCTGCAGGACCAGGACTGGACTGGACCGTGGAGACACTTGTAGGGACTGGAGCCTCGCCAATCGTGCACCTGGGCGTGCTGGAAGACTCTGCATGGATGTGGCAAAGTGGCCTTTGTGGCCGCTGCCTTGCATTTCCGATCCTGCTTTCAGTCTTGCCTAGATTCCACCTTGGCTCAGGTTCTACCTCCCCTTCTTCTTGCCTGCCACCAACCTGCATTTGCCACTGGTCCTCGCATGCCTTGTTGGTACTTGGCCCTTCCCTGTTCCTGCCTCTGCCTTGCACTTTGCTACTTCTGTAGTTTGTGGATATCTGAACTTGCTTATTCCTGGCCTTTGGACTTGCCAGGCCTTGCTGGGTATCCTACCATCCTTTGCTTTCCTTCTGGTCCTGCTCTGCTTTGAGGTTAACTGACCCCTGCTTGTTCCTGATTGCCTTTGCCCCTGGCCCAGTCGCATCATGCCTAGACCTCCATCCCCCTCCATCCCCTCTGGTCCTGATGCTGCAGCCATGGGCACCTGCTGTCTCCTTGCCAGGGTAGAGAAGAGATGCTTGTGCGGTTTTCTTCTCTGAATACCCAAGTAACTTTCCTGCCCTTGGTCTACGGTGCACCTTGGCTCGGGCAGCGGAGAGGCACCAAGTGCTGCTTTGCCTTAAGCAGAAACGTCTCTTGAGTGGCCCCTGACGGGATGCCTCAGATCTCCTCCTCCCGCCCACAGCTGCCACTGAGCACTCCGTGACAGCACCCTCTCTGACAAGCCTTGTGACCTTTGGCAAAGATGGAGAGGGAGGGAAGAGGGACAGACCGATGGCTGCAGGGAAGGGGCATACAGTATGGTACAGTGGCTACCATGGTGAACTGGTACTGAGGAGGATCCCTTTCTAGTACCATTCTGGCATGAAGCTCCCTGGTTGACTTTGGACCCTGTCTTACTGAGTTGGGATGGATGGATGGATGGATGGATGGATGGACGGACGGATGGGTCAACCAGATGGTCAAGCTCCGTTCTCATGCCCAGCCTGGCAGGGGAGTTCGGACTTTAAAGCTCATCCAGGTCTGAATAGTTTATCTGAGGAACAGAAGGCATGTCTAGCCCCGCTGCCCGAAGAACCAAAATTATGATTTCCCCAAATGCCCTAGCATAATACTTCTTTAGGGAAACAGTGAGAAAAATTAAAATGGCAACTAGACTTGGCTACTTTGAATGGATCTCCATCTAGATAGAGACGGTTGGACCCGTAGCACCAAGCTCTGGCTATAGAAAGCTGAAATCTGGATTGGAGCAGCAGATTTGGGCATCTGCTGTGTGTGCTGGGCCACCACCATCACCTGGAATACCAGACGGCTCGCCATGCGTGGTTGGCTTGGTAGCCCTGTCACCTCTGGGCCTCCCTGGGAACAAGGCGTCCTGCTCCGTGGCTCTGCTCTATGAATGTCTTATCAATTTTTGCATTGTTGTTTTCGCTCCTTCACAGTCCTTTTGATAAACATTTGGTAATTTGGTTGGCACGATCTCATACATAAAGCAGCTGGCAGGTACGATGTTATTATCCTGGCTACAGCTTCTAATGTGATTGATTGTGGCCTGTTATGGTACGCTGCATCTGGAGGAAATGGAATTTCTCTGAAACCCTGATGGAGTCTTCAGAGGCACTCTCGAACGTGAGTAATAGAGAGATGAGGAGGAACTGGATATCAAACCAGATGCAAACCGGAGACTGAGCCAGAGGCCCGAGATGGCTCTTTTGATTAGCAAGCATCTCTCAGCGAAAGAACGCGAAAAGCATGCAAAAACAAAGAACAACTGGAAGGGGTTTTTTGTATTTTTCTTCTGACATATGCACATCAGAGCAGCCATGCTTGGCCGCCCCAGATTGGGCTGCATGCAATGATTCCACATTGATGCCAGTGCTTACATTACCGATCCAAAGGGGACTGTGTTAAAAGGAACAGAGCAATTATGTACATCTTGCAGGCAAGTGCCCTTCCGAAGTGACCATGGGAACTCCAGAAGCAGAAGGACAACTCCGTGATGTTGACAACAGGGCCAGAACTTGCCACCCTGGGCACCTACCAGGGTGCTGACTCTTCCACAGGGCCAACATCCCTTTACCCTTCAATCCCACCCCACTCCTGGTCCGGCACCCTGAGCCACACTGGGCGGGCATCATCCCACAATGCTCCAGGGCAATGCTGCTTTAGGTGCATTGGGGGAAGCTGGGAAAAGGTGGCTACTCTTGGCCACCTGGAACTGTCCGTCCTCCATGGCCACCATCAGGTGAGAGCAGAAGGAAGCCCACCGGATCGTACTTGGTCCGAGGATCCCTCAGACCTAGGACCAGCCCAGGAGAAGGCAGGGAAGAGCGTGTCACAAAGGGCACTGTGGCTCCAACAGACTCGTGCCCAAAGCAGAACATCCCCTTGATCTTTGGGGAGCGTATAAGAGCTCGGAAGATCAGAGGAACACCTTCCTTCAATCCGCTGATGGCCCTTGGCAATATGTTCGCCACACGCCCCCCCCCCCCTTCGCAGATTCCCCAGCTATGAGCACTTAGTGTCTCTCCATTGCCCAAGTCAAGGTGCGCAGTAGACCAAGGGCAGGAAAGAAACTGGGGCATTCAAGGAAGAAAACCGCACAAGCATCTCTTCTCTACCCTGGCAAGGAGACAGCAGGTGCCCATGGCTGCAGCATCAGGACCAGGGATGGAGGAGGGGGTGGAGGTCTGGGCACGATGCGACAGGGCCAGGGGCAAAGGCAATCAGGAACAAGCAGGGGCCAGCTAACCTCAAAGCATAGCAGGCCCAGAAGGAAAGCAAAGGAGGCCTGGCGGGTCCGAAGGCAAAAGCAGACACAGGACAAAAAGCTGCCATTCTCAGCATCACTATGACTGTGCTGGTTCCATGGGGAGGAGGAAAGACCAGCACAGCAACCAGGCTTATCGCAAGGATGTAAAGCAGAGCCAGAACCTCAATACGCCCCGGAAGGTCTGATTAGGCTGTTGATCCGATCCTGCACTTTGCCCACTCAGTGCCCAGTCTGAGGGCTTAGCTGGGCTGCCCTGCTGAGATGATCTTGTGCCCTTTATCCTTTAAATAATTTACATCTCCAAAAGAATCTAGCAGCAGCAATTAGATAATCACTGCTAATGAGATGTTCTAGGAAGCTGTGATGCTAGGGCTGTTAGCAAGGTCATTGGGATGGAGAAACAACAGGTTCATCACAGAATGGAGTGCGAAGAGCCAGGCAGAGCCAGGCAAGCTCTCTTGCTAGGGAGGACACAACCCTCTGCATGCTTGAGCTGCAAAAAAAGGTCCTGGGGCTCCCAGGGGGCTGGCTGCAGCACGTTGGGAGTCACAGGGCCTTCCTGTGTACGTGCACACAGGAGCGTCCCTCCAGGTATTGCTCTCAGTCACACAAAGAAGCTACCTGGGCCCCCGGTGCTTCTGAAAGCGCTGCAGCAAGTGCTGACAATGTCCTGAGAAAATATGTTTCCCCACTACCTCTCCCCTACAAAAGTAAACCCTCAGTGAAAAATTTCCTCTCACTCTTCTTCATCATGAGCCATCACTACTAAGGAGTTGGGGTGGCTGCCATTTTTATTCCATCATGCCCTGGAACAAAACCAGCCCCAGGGCATCATGGGGAAGGCAAACCACACGCAGCTGCCGAGGCAGCTGCTGCCACATGGTGTGTCTGCCTGGCACTGGGTGGGGTGTGGAGAGAGAAGCTGGGCCATCCCCTCCCAAGAACCCATTGGAGGCATTTCTGCTTCCTCTTCCAGTTCCCGGCTAGGCCACCCACACCATCCGCTTTGCTTCTCCTGCTGCGCCCGGCTGCTTGCATGGCCACCTTCTGCTGCCCCGGCTGCTTTCTCCCATCTCCTTCCTTGCCCTTTCAGGTTCTCACACAGAACCGGTGCCCAGGGTAGGCATGGGTGGGCACCTGCCCAGGGCCCACCCTCCAGCAGTGGGCCCACTGAGGAGAGCTGCCTGGAATTGCTCTGCCTCTCACTGCTGGTCCACAAGGGCTTGTCCACCAGACTCTTGCTCTGGCCCAGACAAAGCTGAGGGTGAGGCTGAACATGAGGCGCCTTGCTGAACTGCACCCTGTCTGCCTGCCGCCACAGCAGCATGGGGTCGCCATGATGGGAAAGAAGGTGCAGAGCAATAGAAGCTAGTGAGAGAGGTCATGAGCCAGATCTGCCCTACACACACACACACACACACACACACACACACACACACACACACACACAGGCTGTTCTTTGGCAAAAGCTTTGTCTCCTCCAATGCACTTCCAGTAAGCACAACTGACAAAGAGAGCGTCTCTGAGCATGCACAGTGTGGCTCATTGAACCCAATCTAGCGACTACATCCAAGAACCCTCCTTTTGACTGCCTCTGGGAGGGCCTTTATGGAGACAGGTGCGCCTCTTCTCTGTCCATCACCGCTCGAGCTGCTGGGCCCACCTCTCCCAAAGCTGCATCATGGGGTCACGAGTCATGCCAGGCTCGGCTGCTGCAGGAGCTCATCTGCCGTGCTCCCTCCCTGCAGCTGCAAATCACGACTGCTCTCCACGTCCTCTGGAATGCCTGGACAGGGTGTCCTTGAGAGAAGCCCCTCCATTTCTCCCATTTCAACATCTGACGAGTCCACACCTGTCGACCTTGAAACACCTACCAAGAATAGCCACCCCTTGCATTCCTGACAATCTGGGGGCAGACTAAGGAAGGGGGGAGTGGGGCGTCTTGCCCCAGGGCCCCAGAAACCTGGCACTAACCTTGCTCTTCTCCTCCTTTTCTCCCTCCTGCTTCCTCCTCCAGAGATGGGCACACAGAGGCCGTCGCAGCCGCTTTGGACAGCCCAGCCATGCCATTCAGGAGTGAGGCCACGTAATTCCTTTGCAGGAAGGGGACCACGCAAGCTGCGCCACCGGGGAAGAACGGTGCCCCTTCAAGAAGAACAGAGAGGCGGCAGGCTTCATGCCACGTGGAGAGGCTGATTTGCTTTTATTTAAAAGAAAATCCGAGCTTCGAAAAGCAACACAGACTTCAGCCAAAGCTAACAAAGAAAGAGCCGTGGCTTTCTTCCGTGAAATTTGAGTGCAGCCATTACGATGGAGGCATATATAGTGTGCATCCCTCCATATTATGCATAGCCAAATACGCAGCTATTCTTAGGCAGAGTGAGGCAAAGGCAGCCCACATATCCACGTATGCCTTGATTTGTAAATGAGGCCTAAAGACCAGCCATCCAGAAATCGAAAGGGCAGGTGCTGATGTGTATCTATATGTGCAGACTGAGATAGAATCGCTGCCGCTTCAATAGACGCTCCAGATATCTCCGCCTGGTGTTGTGAGGGGCAGGGCGAGGTTAGCCCTCTGTGATCAGCCAGATGCCAACAGTCCAGGTGCCAGTTCAGGGGGAGCTTCAGGGTCTCGGCTCTTGCATGTTAGGATTATCAGCCTTTCAGACAGACTACAGGGAGCAGCCCATCAAGCCGAGCAGGCACAAGCCCTGTCTCAGTCCTCTGAGCACATCTGGGCAGCCAAGAAGATGGCAGCTGCCTTGGGTGGGCAAAGAAGCACAGGAGAGAAAGCTAGACCACAGCATCCAGAGGCTATCCCACTTGGCTTTGAAGCACTCAGGTGCCAGTTCTTTAAATGAATCATAGAAACATAGGAACAGAGCGAGCCAGAAGGGGCCTCCCTGGCCATCTAGTCTGACCCCTGCATCCAGCCAGCTCCACTCACAACATGCCTCCCATGTGGACGTCCAGCCTGTCCTTGAACACCCTCACCGGTGGGGCCTCAACCACCTCCCGGGGAAGCCCATTCCACACCCTCGGGGTCCTAACTGTCAGGAAGTGCTTCCTGGCATCCAAATGGACCTTGGCTCCCTGAGCTTTGCTCCGTTGGAGCGCATCCTGCCTTCCTCTGCAGGGGAGAACAGGTCTCTACCCACCTCTGTGTGACACCCTGTGTGTGACACAAAAATGGGAGGAATGGGTTGTCTCTGAGGGTATCAAGGGAGGCATCCTGGGTACATTGGTGCCTGCTAGCACCATATTGCCAAACCCTGAAACAGAGGAGGCCTTCAAGCTGAAGGATGCCCTGTTTGTTGTTCCAATGCTCTGTCAAGCCCTCCCTGACTTCTGGCCACCCTCGGAATTATGGCGTGCCTTCCCTCACAGCCCTGCTCATCTCTTGTTGGCTCAAACCCATCTCCTCTTTGCTCTTCCTCTTCTTCTGCCTTTGACTTTCCCTAGCATGATTGTCTTCTCCAGTGGGTCAAAAAGAAGACTATAAAGGTGGATGCATGACCTGAAATATGTTTGGTTTTCCCCATACTTTTGAGGCTCTCCAAGTTTGTGTTTTAGGGTTTCGGCATACTCAGGGGCTCCTCCAATATGCCGGAATTTCTGCTATGTATGGATCCTATACATCAACTGGTACGGGCTCACTGTGTTTGAAATCAGAGGCAATTATTTCGTTCCACTGCATTCATACCCCACTTTTATGCCCTCTCCTGAGGAAGGCTAGGCAGCTTGCACCGTATCCTACTAGCTCAACCCTGTGCAATGGGCTAGGCTCAGAGTGCTTAGCTGGCCCAAAATCAACCAGTGACCTTCATGGCCAAGCGAGGCCTTGGACCCACACCTCCCAGATCCCCCGTTCGGCATTCCAGCCACCACACCGGCTCTCTGCAGCACCGACTCCAGACTTCAGTTGGACTGCCGCTCATGAATGCACACAGAACATAGCAATCCCCTTCACCCTGCGATCCAAGAGGAGAACTGAATTCCCTCCAAACAGACTCGTCAGGAAAAGGCTGCTGTTCTCCTTGAGTAAGACTGCAAAAGTTTTCTTAAAGCCTCTGTAGCAATTCTCCCACAGGACGTTTTGGAGAGAGGGAGGCAAACGGAACAGACAGAGCTGTCTGTCGAAAGGGTGATATCTAATGGACTGCAGCGGGTTCTCAGGAGCCCTTTGTCTCCCTTGATTGACAGCTGGTGAAAAAGCAAACCACCGGCAGATATGCCTCTAAATCAAAATTGTCCACTTGAGCAGAAACGATGTTGGTTTTGATCACGCTGTGAATCCGTCAGTGCCTGTTTTCTGCATTGGCTATTTTCTAGAGCAGAGTTTAACTCTGTCTTCTTGACATGCCATTACAGCAAATGGTTCCTTGCCTTGCACTGTGGCGTGATCGTTATGGGAAGTGACTGGTGTGCCCGTTGGGGGCCCGTGTGGCCTTTGCAGAATCAAGACGGGAGAAGAATTCCTGGCAGTGAATTCCCACTGAGGGGATGCACTTGCCCCCGGGCTAAAGCAGAGACGACATGAGGGGCACCGATGGCCGAATGCATCTCCGCACCAGAACAAAACCCCACGATCACCAAAAACATGCGCTGTCTTCTCCATCTCACCCATGTTCTACACCCTCTTTGCACCCTTTTGTTACATGCGCCATTTATCTCCCGGTGGTCAGAAACTGACTGAATGCCCTGCATTGATTTCTTGCAAGATGAATTTGCACTGCTAGTTGACGTTTCCTTGTTCGTGGCATCAGGGTCTGAAGGCCCAAGATAAAGCACCAGAGCATAAGAGCTTGCTGGATCAGGCCAAAGGCCCATCTTGTGTCCTGTTCCCCCAGAGGTCAACCAACTGCCCATGGGAAACCCACAAATAAGACACAAGCGCACAGCTGTCTTATGCTAGTCCCCAGCAAGTGGTGTGCCTCTGATACGGGAGGCAGCACAACTCCATCAGGACTGGGAGCCTTTGATAGTCTTTTCCTCTCCAAGGTGGTCTCATCTGTCTTTAAAATCCTGTGAAGTTGTGGCCATTGTCACAAGGTCTGCCTAAATTACAAAGCTTAATTTTGTCCTGACTCTACTGCCATTCATATAATTATATTATAATTATTTTAACTTAATGATGTGAGCCGCCCCGAGGCTTCGGCGAATGGGGTGGCATAAAAATGTTTTAATAAATAAAATAAATAAAATAAATTCAGTATCATTGGATGGCAGGAGGTTCTACTGCCGTGGTTTTGGGTGCCAGCATTTGTGTCCTCCATAGCCTGTCTCACTTTAAACACTTCTCTCATCCCTCTTGCTTGTTTCCTAGGTTGAAGAGCCCAAAATATCCGACCTTTCCTCCTGGAGAGATTGCAACAGCCCCTTGCTTATTTTGGTTGTCCTTTTCTACACTTTCTCCTCCTCCAGAATATTGTTCGAGGTGCAGCAATCAGTGTTCCAAACGTGCAAATGCCCAGGCCAGTGTAATGCCATGACGTTGATGAAGAGGATCACACTACAGTCCTGGCCCACCCACAGCAGTTCACACCACTTAACTGGCAGCAATTATAAAAACAATGAAGTATTATTAATATTGACAGTTTAATTTGGGATTCCTCTCCTAATGAACTGAGCAGAGAATTGGTGTTGCACATCGGTTTGCCTGCACCATCAGATTATTCATCACAATGGTTTTCCGGGGCCCCTTGGAGAATAAAACTTCCAAGGCAGAGACTCTCCCAAGGCTCTGGAAATGCCCACTCGGTTTTCTGAACTGGGACCCACAGCTGTCATTTTATTTTTATTTATTTAGAGCTTTTATATGCCATCGCCACATGCCTCGGCATCTCGGGACAGCTCACAAATGTACAATTAAAAACAATAAAACAATACCAATTCCATAAAATCCATCCTCTCTATGCCTTCCAGTCCCTCAGGAGGCACCACTGTCCCCTGACTTGGAAGAGTGGAACTTAACTCCTTAGTGAAAGGAGGTCCCCAAAGGACTCCTTGGTCCTCCTTTCACATCCCAGGAGATACCAAAGCCCCCCCCCCCCCCCCCCCCCCCCCCCAAAGGCTGCTGGTCTTCATCAGCCAGGTATAGCACCTGAGTCTGTCTGGAAGAGGTACTTCCAGAGAGGCTTCCTGGCCTGATGATACAGTTGCTTCAAGTCAGTGCTGGATCAATTTTCTGGCATCCACCTCCAAGGATGCTGTCCGTGGTCCTGAAATCAACTTCGGGTTGGGAGTGATCTCAGCGCTTGATCCTTTCTCCTGCTGCACACACTGTATGTCCTCAAGTGAGATGCTACCAAGAACAGATGATACGATCTCAACTGCTACCCCAATAAGCCCCCTTATCGGATCCAAGTCCTCCAGCTCCGTCAGCATCTGTGGTGCATCAGGCCATTTTGCCTCCATCACTTTAGACTGACTTCTGTTGGGCCCCATTTGCTGTTCTTGTTTGCTTGTTTGTGGCTTTGTATGCCTTTCCTATTTAGTCAATGACTCTCACAATAGTTTACAGCCTATTAAAATTTTAAAACATGACACACGCTGCCAGAATAAATGTAAACAGTCACAAGTGACTCTTCCAATTACCATTCTCCTAGTCTGAAGAGATCCTTTCAGAACTTCCACAGGGTCCCGCTTGCCTTGAACCACCCTAGACAGTCGGGTCTGCTCCACTGCTCGCTCCAGACATCAGGTTATTTCAACTTCGAGATGAGCCAACAGCACTTATGGAAACATACCCCTTACTTTGATTGTATGAACAATTCACAGAGCAATTTCCATGCACACGAGAACTCTTATTCTCATAGCTACCCGGATGAGTCACATGGACCTAATGTGGCAGCTAGAGCAATTAAAATTCAATGAGGCTGCAAATATTTGCACAATTTAGCCCTGAATGACTTTTTTGGTAGATTTGTGAAGAGAGATGCCTGAGTCACTCCTCCTGGACTACAGTCTTTTTGAAGCACGAGTAGAAAGGGCCCTTAGTTCTTCAGGACTGCCTTCAATGCCTTGTTTGGACAACCTGAACTAATTCACCACAGCCCAGTTAAAACACAGAAGCTGACCTGGACTAACTCTTGCAGGCCTGAAAGGAGACAATAACTTTGCCACTGATTTCTTCACAAGATTGGAGGTGGGGTGTGAACCTAACGAAAACAGAAGGTGAACCACAATGTTTTTTCAAACAGTTCTGAATTATGGATGTTTCCTGGCCATACCAGGAGAGCCCTTCACATTGCCTAGCCTTTGGGCAGCAGTCTGGAGAACAAGATCCGGGAACCAGAAGTAAAGACTGAGGAGCAGCCAGGATCACAGGGCAAACCAGAAGGCAGGGCTGGAGAAATGAGCCATGAATCAAGACTGAAGGACAAGACCGGAACCATAGGACACACCATGACTCAGGTATGTTGACCTCGTTACTCAAAGCCTTGGTCCTCGGTTTAAGTTCCCCTGTAAAGCCCACTTATCACCCTTGCCTGGAAAGAGGTAATAGTCCACCTGGGCATAGAATTGCCACTTCTGAATCTTCAAAGAAGAAATGCATAAGGAAATGCATGACCCCCAAAGGAGAACAAATCCAGACACACTTCTGCATAAGCTTTGCATGTGCTAATTTGCAAGTATGGACACCCATTGAGAAGTAAGAACTACGATTCTAATACAAGTAAAATACATCTCCCCCTAATGGAGAAGACCATGACCCGGTTACTACATGCCTTCTCAGTCCTTCTCTTTGATGGGCAGTGTCAGCCCCTGGGGTTCCAGCCCTTGGTCATCCTCCCCTTCTGCCAGAACGCCAGCCTTCGGTGGGCTAGGGGTAGGGCCAGGGACAGGGGTAGGCACTGCTGTTTTTGTAAGAAAAAAGGTGCCGGAAGTCATGAAATTATTTGTCTTTCACACACAGTCAATCACTGTACACACACCCACACATGTCAGTCGTGTAACGAAACAATAACGGTTGCCGCCTCCGTAAGCACTCAGCGGGCAACCAATCACAAGCCGAGCACCGCCACAAACCAAGCACTGCCACAAGCCGAGCAGCGCCATCACAACCAGCGCGGACGAAGTACGCATGCATCAAATTCGACACACAAGCAGCCCGCATGCACCGTTTTAATGATTTTGCCGCCGACCTGCTACGCTCGACAGGACGATTCGAATCCACATGGACCAAACATCAAATTTTCAAAAGTTACTTTTAAAACTTGGAAAATCTGTTGAAAAAAGGTGCTGGAACTCCATTCCAGTGCGTTCTATGACAAAAAAAGCACTGGGGGTAGGGGTAGGGATAGGGCTAGCAACCTTTGCAGGTTCCCCCACCCTTCTAAAAGACTGAAAATCCTAAATGAAGGCTTAGTCATAATTCCTTGGAGTTTTAAACTCAAATATGTTGGCATCTTTGCTATTTTGGCAACATCTCATTGGCCTTCAACCCCTCCCTCCACCAGAATACAGAACACAAAAGGTTCTCCAAACTGGAGTTGAAAGAGCATCAAGATTCCCAAGGTGGTGACACCGCCCATCACATGGAAAGGACCGGGTGGTGCCTGACATATTCAAAGACATGTTCCGTTCGGTCTCGTCTCAACGTTTTATCCAACAACAGGAAGGGGGATGCTCCTTAAGCACTGCAGATGTCGGGCCCTGCTGGATTGTTGACTCAAAATCATAGGGTGGGCCGGGAGGCTAGTGACCCCATATCGCCTTTCTTTTCAGCTGTATAGACTTGGGACCTCAATGCAAAGCAGAACAAGCAAAACTGGAATATTTATTTATTAGGTGTATACCCCACCTTTTTCTCTTTTAAAGAACCCGACATGGCTTACATCATTCTCCTCCTCTTGCTCTCAACCTTATCCCCACACCAACAACCCTGCAAGGTAGGTTGGGCTGAGACTCTGCAACTGGCCCAAAGTCCCCTAATCAGCTCCATGACTGAGCGGGGACTCGAACCCAGAGAGCAAGAGGTTGGTCCTACTTGTCGGATTTCTGAAGGGGGGTTTTCTTAGGAGCCCAGGGGTGAGTGCAGCACATGCAGTTGAAAAATGGAGATGAGAAGGATCAGAATCCTTCTCTCTGGAGTTTTCCCGGGAATATTTCGGCTGCGACTGGGGAAGACCGAGCGTGTGACTCCTGGTGCACATTCCGTTCTCCTCAGCAGATGTGCCCATGATTTGTATGCTCAGCTTTCCAATGAGCTTCCTCCAGTGCCGTCTGCAGATTTGATTGATTCTGTGCATGAGGACCCTCAGTAAAATGATACAGTGTAGATCAAAGCATGAAAGATAATTTTCGCTGAAACGTGTGGCGCTGAGGATGAGATATGAATCTTTGTTTCACAGTTTATGGTGCACAATTTCATTTAAAGCCAAAATCCGTCATTTCAGGCATTGTTCATCAAAATGCATCCAATATACCCCTGAAGACAAACAACGACAAGGCATCGAGAGCAAAGGAAAAAACAAAAACACACATGCACCAACCCTGCTACAGAGATGTTACCGCAAATATTTAGGAACAGACCTGCTTGTGACTTGCATTAATATTTCCACAAAATGATGCATCCAAAACTAGCAAAAAGCTGTTTATTGGCAAGTCATGATGCAGAGAGTGGTGGATCGTACTGTCAGTCCGAGACTGGAATGAATCCTTGATGCCCACAGACAGACTCATGTTCTGACAGCTCCTAAATCTATCTTGGATCCTCTTGACTTACTAGTGGGACCTTATTTTTAAAAATCCATTTTCTTATAGTTACCTCTGCCCAAGGAAGTGAGTTTCCCTCAAGCATTGGATCCATTTCTGAGCAACTCAGACTATTGCCTACATCCAGTTTCGTGGGGCTAAAACCCATTGAATTCAATGAGGGTTTCTTCTTCCAAGGTATGCACAAGGTATGTTGTACCATTAGGGCAAAATCTCACTTGATGCATGTCAGCCTCCAGGCTCCAAGGCTTATGAGCATTCGATGCCCATCTTATGTATGTATGTATGTATGTATGTATGTATTTATTTAAAGTTTTTATATGCTATCCGATACTAAAAAGTCTCTGGACACCTTACACAAAACAAACAACAAAGCAACCAGATACAACAACCCACACACAACACACTGCATCTGATAATGATAAAATCAAGGATAAAACTAATTAACTGTTAAAATATTGGGAAAATAAAAAGGTCTTCACCTGACCCCAAAAAGAATAATGCGACGGCACCAGGCAAGCCTCCCTGGGGAGCGTGTTCCACAGTTGGGGCGACAGCACTGGAAAGGCCCTTCTCCAAGTCGCTATTCTCCTAATTTCCTTCAAAGAGGGCTTCTGGAGAAGGATCTTACACTCAGAAGTGCCAATTTCTGCCCCTGCTGTTCCTCATACCTGATATGGTTTATCTAGATGGCCCGTTTCCACTGGCTGTTTTCCACGAATCAAATGCCAGGGATGGGAAGCAAAGGAGCTGAGATGCTGATGAAAATCAGTATAAGTTAATGGGCCCAATCCCCTCCCCACAAAACACACAATTCTCTGCCCACCAGCCCACTCGTGACCTGCAGCAAGGGGTGGAGGAAAGCCAGGCTCATTCTTTTCATGTAAGCTCAAGGAGAACAGGAAGAAGACTCTTCCACAGCCCCTCCTCCGAGGCTGCAAGATCTTGGAGCCGAATCAAATAAACTAACAAATGCACTTTTTAGATTAGATGTTAAAAGTCTCTTTTATCATTTTCCAGTTTACTTTGCATTACATGCAATATAGTATAAAAATTCTGATTCTATATTAAGGGATCTTGGAGCTGCGACACCAAAAAATCCTATGATCTCCCAGGCCATTTCAAGGGGCCAGAGGATCTTGTCCCAAATCACACTTCAAGAGGGATGCAGGCTTTTCCTTTTGGGGGGTGGGGCTTCCTTATTTCTGGAAAGACCAAAGCCTTTACACAGATGGGTGTGCCCCTTGCCTTGGTCAGAACAGAGGGTGGGAGGTTCCCTTTAGGACATCTGCAGATGTTGGTCTGCAGGAGACAAGCCCGAGCTTTTCTTGGACACAAAAATGACAGAAATGAGGCTGCCATGCTTTGAACACATCATGGGAAGGCAAAATGCACTGCAGGAGACCTTCATGCCAGGGAAAGTTGGAGGCAGAAGTCAAAAGGGAACACCCAATATGAGATGGACTGAATCCATGAGAACAACCCCAGCCTTGAACTTAAAAGAGCTGAACAGGGCTGTCACGGAGAGGACATTTTGGAGGGCTTTAGAAACATAGAAACAGAGCGAGTCAGAAGGGGTCTCCTGGGCCATCTAGTCTGACCTCCGGCACCAGCCGGCTCCGCTCACAACATGCCCACCATGTGCACATCCAGCCTGTCCTTGAACACCCGCACCGATGGGGCCTCAACCACCTCCCGTGGAAGCCCATTCCACACCCTTGGGGTCCTGACTGACAGGAGGCGCTTCCTGGCATCCAAATGGAACCTGGGTTCCCCTCGGTTTGATCTAAAGGGCTGCCATAAATCAGAGATGGCTGGATGGCGAATGAGAACACCTACAGATTTTGGTCAGTTCTTCTCAATGCACAAACCTCAGTCCTTCCTGCCTGCTGCTGCTGCTGCTAAATTAAACAGCACGGGGATGACCATATTGGACCTGGGGATGGGCGAATTCTATTAAGTTCACCTTTGATAAAGCATTCGCCAGGAATTGCAAAGTTCTCCTTATTCAGTACAAAAGGAACTTGAGAAGGTACAGACTTCTGAGGAATCTTGAAACCTTGGAGTGGGCCTGAGGTTTTGTTTTTTTTTTTTACTGCTGCAGAAATCTATCAGGTTGCAAACTTTTCCAGAGTGCAGGGCAGCTTTTGGCTTCAGTATTTTGAACAAATGAGATATTAGGAAAAGCTGGATTCCTTTCTCCCCAGAAAAATGTTTTCCCTTCACCTTATCTTCTCCATGCTCCTCATGACTTTCTGTGAAACCTTTCTTTAATACCATAACTTTTTCCTAAATAATCTTGGAAATTTAGCACAGGTGAAAATGCCTCATATTATTTAGGGAACTTAATCTAAGCTGGGAAATTCTCTAGCAAGGGAGAGGTCCTGTTAAACTGTCTTAGCACATCTAAACAGGTTTGAATGAGTTTACACCTGCCTCCAGAAGAAAACTGAATGCTGCACGGTTTCACAAGACCAAGTCATTCATACTTATGAGTTCTTTCCACTTTTACCCTGCTCAAAATGAAGCCTCTTTTTGACAGAAACAAGGAGACAGGGAAGAGAAAAAGAACAAGTAAACACTTCCAAAAACCGTTACAATCAGGAGCTCAAATACATTTCATAGAAAAAAATCCACAGGAGAGACATTTTGTTCATTGGTAAAATAAATATGCTAGTTATCCTGTCAACACTCATATTCATTTCAGGGATGGTTGATTACAGAGAAGTCAAACTAACTGAGGACCCATATTTAACTGAGATGCAAGGCAAAGAATGTACCTTTTTCTTTCCAAATAGAATGCCTCAGTGGAAGCAAATTTTGATTATTACTGTGCCTAAAACCCCATCTGAAGCTATAGAAAAGCACCTTTCTTTGTGTCCTGATGCACAAAAGGGAGATAATAGAATTACTTATAACTTTGTTTGAAATTACTCCAGGATTCCTACTCTAAGTGCATGCATCTTTATCTGACAGCAAAGAGACAGTAGAACGGAATTTTCAGTACCTGAGATGAACCTCCACCTCTGTCTGCTTCCCCTCCACACCCAGAGCCATTGCCACTTTGGGCACCCCGTCAGGGCCCACTGAACCCCCGAGTCTATATGACATGGCGTACACAGGGGCATTGTGGGAAAATTTACAGGGCGGCCACAAAACCCGCAGTGGGCCCCTTGAGCAACAGCGAACAAGCTTCCTCCTCCGGAGGGATCCAGCAGTCTAAATTTATACAAGCTTCTGCTTAGGAAAACATCGATAATTCATGGGGAGTCCATTAATTTTGTATGGTGCCGAAAGGACTGTTTTGGAAAGGTGACTGTCGGTTGAGAAAGGAATCTCTCCGTCGCTACAGGAAGGTCAGCCTATGAGACTCGGATTGAAGGCATCCAGGCAGTCACTCATGATGCTGGAATGAAAAATGACACTCCCTGGGAGTTGATTCCAGCTCCGGGGACTGAATTATTCAAGAGCTTGTCTTTCCTTGCACCCGCCCCTCTTTGTTCCCTTCCTTCACCCCGCTTTCACTTTCTCATCAAAACTTGCTGCAGTTTGCATATTTTTAAATTGTCCTGATAAGCCTCAGGGAAAATGTATCAATGATAAGACGGTAGGATGCAAATGTAACGTGGGATTACAAAGTAGCCCAGCGCTTGTCGTCTTGACAAATACCGTTTTGCAAGATTGGGCAGTGGGTTTGGATTTTGAGGTGTGCGTGAGGTTTTGGTCCATCCAGTGGCAACGAAAGCACCAGCTCCGCCTCATTTTTATTTTATTTTTTTAATTTTATTTATTTTTCGATTTATATCCTGCCTTTTTCCTACAAAGGGCTCAAGGCAGCTTACATCTCCTCCTCCATCTTATCCCCACAACAACAACCCTGTGAGGTAGGCTGGGCTGAGAGGCTGTGACTGGCCCAAAGCCACCCAGTTGGCTCCATGGCCGAGCGGGGACTAGAACCCGGATCGCCTGAGTCCCAGTCCCATGCTCTTCACCACTACACCACACTGGCTCTCCATGAGCTCTGGGACAGCCCTTTGGGGCTGGAGCCACTGTGAAAGGGCCAGCCAGATTTCATAGCCTATGACATCATGTAGCTGAAAACAGGGATTCTCTGCTTTAGGCTGGAAGTTGTCCCATTACTGAGTTATCCTATCTATTTATCTAACCTATAAACCGAGCAAGGCACAATCTCATGACCACTATACGGAGGTGAGGTGGCCTAAGGAGCACCTTATTCCATTCCTGCCCATTGCTTGAATTCATCAACAGGGACCCTCCTATGAGGCCCTCGGCCCAAGGAGGTCAAGGGGGAAGCTTCAAGAAGAAGGGCCTTTTCTGTGTTGGCACCACAATTCTGAAATGTTCTACCACCAGAGATCTGCCAAGCACTTGTTGAGTTGCAGGTGCCTAACAAAAACCTTTCTTTTTCAGCACACCTATTTAGGTCAATTGCACTGGTTTAAATATATTTATGTTTTTTTTTTAATTTATGTACACTGTGACCAGTACTTGTTTTAATTATTATGATATTTTAACTGTATCATTTTATCCAATGTGATTTTATTGGTATTGATTATAATCACCACCCACAGAGCATGATGCTAACAGGGAACTCTCAAACAGATTCAATTAAGAGGAGGAAGAGGAAGAGGAAGAGAAGGAGGAGGGGCTCAGAGTCCCACTTCTGACCTCAGAAACACACGGTAAAGTTGGACCCGAAACTCTGAAATTCATCAGAAACTCTGAAAATGCATTAACTTTTAAGTTCATTTCATCCCAAACTTTCAACATTTTAAGGTTGCATGAGAATTAATATGGATTTCTATGTATCCTTCTCCTAATACAAGCCTTTTCCCCTACTATATACCTTTTTAAAGACATCTTTCTAACTTCATCCTTTTTATATCACCATCATCTTTTTGAAAATAATGCTTCCTTTTATATGCCTTTGAGTGGAGAATTTTGACTGGAGAATTTGAATGGCCAAATTCAGAGAGCTGTCCATTTCAGAATATCGATGAATCACATAGGAAAAGGACTTGTAAGTGCAAAATCCTAGCCCGGCCCTCACCTAGCCTGGGGTTCATGCTCTAGCACAGGATATTTCCCCTTGAGAACCTGGCGACCCGTCTCTTTCCAGTCACCTACTGCCCGACCCTTTCCATGCCGGGGCAGCACCCCCCACTTCACCAAGGAGGGAAAGCAACTGCCCAAAAGTGAGCAAATAGCATACCGTTTCCATATGGTGTTTTCACAGGGACAGATATTCCTTAAATAGAAATGCAAATATGTTTCCCTGTAGCAGGGGAAGCTGAGATCAGATGACCTTTGTGTGCCTGTTAGGTTTGCCACCCAGGTGCAAAAGGTAACCTTCAAAGCCCCGGTTCTCTATTTATTATTTATTTATTTATTTATGAAATCTGTGTGCTGTCCAATTACCAGCATCTCTGGATGGCTAACAGCATAAATAAATTAACGACCCACTCTGGCTGCAAATACAATATTAAAACTCAATATTAAAACATATTAAAACATTGATTACATTAAAAGGTCTTACCCCAGCACCGAAAAACATGCAACGACGGCGCCAGGCGGACCTCTCTGGGGAGCGTGTTCCAGCGTGCTTGACCGTGAAGATGACGTCCAGCGTCCCCCAGGTGCTAAAGTCACCATCTTTTCAGCATCCGCTTGAAACACAGGATGAGAAAGATATTATGATTATACAAGGCATTTCCATGCCATTTTTGCCCCTGCCTGCTTTGCGGTTCTTATCATTTCATCGGACTCTCGCTCACTTTACTTGTCATCGACACTCAAGAGCCAAGATGGCATCATGGCCAAGTGCTGGGCTGGGACCCTGGAGGTCCTGGTTTTCCTCCTCGCTTGGCCATGAAGCTCACTGAGCGACTTTTGGCCAGCCAGTGACCCATGGCCAAGCCCCTCCTTTGGTGTGTGGGGCTTTGCTAAAGTACTTGTGTACTTCTACAAACTTCGAGGTTTCCCCAAGCATGCAGAAATCTCCCTTCTGTTCCTCAGAGGGACTGATTTGCCTCCATGTCTGCCATTTCCCTGACTAGGTCAGGAGATGTTGCATCGATTCCTCCCTCAGGCTGAGAACACTTGCCACGGGTTGTATGAAGGCCTCCACTCCCACTGTTTCCTGGTCTGCCTATACACACAGCCTCTCACTGCCCTGCCTGGGAGACAGGGGTGCAAAGTTGCTTTGGAAGGGTAGACAGTTTCCTTCTCCAAGCAAAAGCAGCCCTTATCTGCAGATTGGCTGGGGAAGGTGGCATCAAGCCAATTATCCCTGGTGTTATTCCTAAGAGGAAGAATGCCAGAAAACCTTTCAGGGCTCCAACAGACTAGCCTGGCTTTTGGTTACTAGAAAGGGTCCAGAGGAGGGTGAGAAAAATGATCCAGGGTTTGGAAACACTGCCCTATGAGGAGAGACAATCGGGCATGTTCAGCCTTGAGAAGAGAAGGCTGAGGGGGGACATGGTGTCCCTCTAGAAGTACCTCAAAGGCTGTCGTAAAGAGGAAGGTCAAGATCTCTTCTCACTGATACCAGAGTGTACGACGTGGAAAAATTGATTCAAGTTGTGACAATCCAGGTTCAGGCTAGATATCAGGAAAAGCTTCCTCACTGTCAGAGCAATACGGCAGTGGAACCAGCTGCCTGGAGAGGTGGGGGGCTCTCCCCCACTGGAGGCATTCAAGAAGAAACTGCACAGCCCTCTGAGTGGGATGGTGCCAGTTGGTGTCCTGCAACAGCAGGGGGTTGGGCTTCCATGGCTCCTTCCAACTCTACTATTCGATGATTCTATGATTCTGCTGGGAAAGTTTTCTATGCCACCTGTTGGACTTGAATAATCTCTTCACCATTCTCCCAGGAGAGGCCATCCAATACCCCAGGGAAATGTGTGGAGAAAGGCTAGGCTACAATGCTCTCAAGTAGAGGTGTCTCTAATGTCCAATGTGGAAGGGAGGAACGGAGAAGTATTTTCTTTGGCAGGGGCACGGGGTGCAGGGGAAAAAAGGAAACTCTCTCAGAAAAAAATAGCAGAGAAAATTAGGCTCCCCTCTAGCTATTCCCCAGAAGCCTACGCAACCCTGGCCCCCCCAATATTTTTTTCTTCCCATGGCATTAATCATTAGAGGACAGCTTTTAGAGATTACCACTTTGCTGCCCAGTCTTCCTGATAAAAACAGCCAGGCTCACCTGCAAGGTCAAATGCGCAGTGAAATTCCAATGAGGAAAAGCAACCTGCAAGCTGCAGAAACCGGGGAGATTTAGAAAATGTCACGGAATGAGGAAGATAAATGAAAGCTTTCAGAACTGAAGGCAGAGCACATAAGAAGTTGTGCACAAGTCAATACTTGCTCATGAATAACGCATGCACTTTTTAAGGTGGCTTCTTGCAAATGTCGGCGTGCGGCTGTATCTAAAGCAACCTATTCATCAAACCCTTTGGAAGCACCCAAGGATGCTGCGATTCCGGGAAGTACAGTTTGTCGGAGCTCGAGAGGTCCGCTTACCTCTGATAGGATGACCGCAAGTGGGTGGACCTGGGCTTCCTTCCCGCTGCAGGCGTAGTTTGCACATAGATCACACCCACTAAAGAAACTTGTACAATTTGCACAGGTTGCACAACTCTGAAGCCATCAAATGCATCGTTCTAATTTGATTCAGGCCATTTCTGCTAGAACTGTAATTCTGGGGCCATTCCGTTTGCCCAAATAAAGTAAGTGGCATGTTTTTCAAGAAGTGAGCCAATCGCAGTTCATCCTACACTGGCACAAGTGTGAGGCCAACAGCCTGGAATTCAGGGGACTGAGCCGTTAAAAGCAGTCCAATTTCACCCCCGTCATCCATCAGATTTTGCAAATGGGAGGTGGTATCGGGGGGGGGGGGGATGAAGGAAATCATTTACACTGCCAAGATCATCTCATGAAAGATGCTGCCAGAGGTCTGCTTTCTGCAGACAAAGAGGTGGAAGGGGAAACTGAGACAAGGAGCATAGGGTCCTGGGGAACACAGGCAGGAATTAGTAAGAAATGGCAAAGGAGCAAAAGCCGGAAGCGAGGGTGGAATCTGGGGGTGCAGCTTATATGGGAAGAGGGGATCAGAGAAAAAAAGAGGGGTGGGGTTGGGAAGGAAGAGTGTGAGGGCACAGACGCAGCAGTGAAGGCCAGAGATGGAGGCCATCACAGGCCCAGCTGAGATCTGGATGAAGGGTGGCCACATACAAATCCCCAGCCAAGAGAAATGTACCACCAAAACAGGGAACAAAGAAGCGTGCGGATTTGCCTGAAGTTCGACCAGGAACTAATATATGCAAAGATGCAAATTTGGAAAAATCAGTCTTAATTTAAATAGAAATGCAATGCATCTGAATATGGAGGCGTGAGCAATCCACCGTAGAGTCAAATGAGTTGGAATGTCCATTAACTCAGCCTACTGATTTCACAGTGGACTGGCTTTCCCTGAGCCTCACAGATGCTTTTTGACATGGGTGGGGATTTTTGTACAGCTGCACATTTGCATATATGCAGAAAACTCTTAAAAGGAAATCCTTCAGGGAGCAGACAACGGAATAAAAGGTGCCCAACAATCCACAAAACCAAATAAAACAGACTTGACCAGAACCGTATGTCACCCTACATCACACCATACTGGGGGAGACATCTGAACAAGGATGCCTCCCCCAGGTGAGACATCTCTCACCAGGTGACCTATGTGCCTTCCTCTTCACTCTGCTGGCCAGGTGCTCAATTGCTGATGGATGCTGAATGGGGTGCAGGTAACGCACCAGTGTTAAAGCAACTGTATTGCCAACTTAGTAGTTAAAAGTCTTGCTCATACTATAGCAAGACCTCAGCAACTTGGAGCCCTGTTAAATAAAAAAAATCGCCTTCCCCAGGATAGACCTGGACAAGCATTAAGAGCACCAGCAGTGGCCTTGCTGGTTGGACCATGACCTGTGGACTGCTATCACACAGCAAGCAAGGCCTGGGTCTTGCTTGGTATAAATATTCTGCAGGTGCCAACTTTATCATGCTTTAGATGACTAGTAAAGACCTGTTTCTGTCTAGTGTGAATTCACTAACCCGGGGAACTGGGATCAAGCCAGACAAGCAGAACAATTAAGCAAAGTCTAGCAATTCCACTCTTTGGCCAACAAGCAGGTCAAACCTCCCTGAGCGTGGAGTCAAGCCTTTTGGGAAAGGAATGGAGGTGGGGCCTCCAGTTCCCACGGACCAGACAGAAGGTTCCTTCCTTCAGAAACACCCTGAATCACAAAAAGCCTGGCTAGTTCAAACAAAGGGCTGCACTTTAAAAATCTTCTGCTGGGAAGGGAAGGTTGTAGAGATACTGTCTTCACATGGACCTCAAAAATGGAAATACAAAAATCCCACGATCTGTTAGATGATTGTCTTGGGCCATCAGATCATTCTATTCATTTGCAATTGCATACATTCTTACCTGTAGGAACCCCTTTTAAACCCAGCAAAGTTTACAGTAAACATGGGTAAGATTTTTCAGCTACATAGGACCTTTAGGCATCCCAACTCAATATTTACAAACTGCAAATTGGAATTAAGGAAGAGGAAACCTTTTGGAACCAATTACATAGTTTTGGAAGATGCTTGAGGGGTCACTTTGAACCCTTGCTTGCTTGCTTTCGAGTTGCAAAGTCGCGTCCGACCCATCACGACCCCATGGACAACCTTCCTCCAGGCCTTCCTGTCCTCCACCATCCCCCAGAGTCCACCTAAGCTCACACCAACTGCTTCAGTGACTCCATCCAGCCGCCTCATCCTCTGCCGTCCCCTTCTTCTTTTGCCATCTATTGTTCCCAGCATTAGGCTCTTCTCCAGGGAGTCCTTCCTTCTCATTAGGTGGCCAAAGTATTTGAGTTTCACCTTCAGTATCTGGCCTTCTGAAGAGCAGTCAGGGTTGATCTCCTCTAGGACTGACCAGTTTGATCGCCTTGCGGTCCAAGAGAGTCTCCACCAGCACCACAATTCAAAGGCCTCAATTCTTTGGCACTCAGCCTTCCTTATGGTCCAGCTTTCACAGCCATACATCGCAACTGGGAATGGGAACAAATGAATGTTCAGATTGGGGTCACAGGTACATTTTCAAATGGAATTTAACAAACCCTGGAACTGCTATGTGGGAATGGAAGGGCATTTTGGGGTGCAATCTTATGCAGGCAAAGAACCATAGGACTTTTTCTGTCTAGACATGTTTGCTTTGTTTTGTCACTGCTACATTTCACTAGCTTCTTTGGATAGTTTATAGATGAAGTTCTACTAGTAGCCTCCAAGCCATGAATTTTGCAGAACAGGGGGTGTTTTTGTACTGTTTAATATGGATTTCCTCCCACTACTTCAAGCCCATGCTGTTGCAAATTTCATGGAGATGAGGGCATTGCATTTTAAAGAACAAGTTTAATCACGATCATTTCCTGGCCAGCAAACCCTGTACAGCTTAACAAGTCGAAGAGAATGGCATAAAGTGAGAAGTTCAATTCATAATTCAGAATTATTTATAGCCAGCTGAATAAATTATGGGGCAAATGCTAACAGAGCCTTTGTTTGCATACTCAACTCATACTGGGATTTCAAAATGTGCCAAGATATGCTGAGGGTAGAAGCTGATGGAATTTTGAAGAAGTATCTTGCCCGTATAATCTTGCTCTTGTGAGTACACCAGCATCACCCCTTTTTAATCACTGCTATTTGAAATATGGTCTGCAACTGAGAGATACAAGGAGAAGCTGCCTCCACTTTCTGATCCTATAGTTTGTGGGTGTCGCAAGACCAGACAAGCCCAAATCAGTGTATGGAAAGGAGACCAGAGGAGGCAATCCATTCCAATCCAGCTTGCCCTTCCTTTACAGTTAACTTTCCACTGTCCCTAGAGGGAACCTTCAGTTTGCCTGGCTGCCTCCAACAAACAGCCTTCCAGTCCTCCAGTTCCCCTGTTTATACCCTTAGAGAGTGTAGAGTTTGGCTTTTAAGTATGGGTTAAATTAGCCCAAAGGGAATAAACCATGAAATTTAAATAGTATTTTGAAACTCTGATGAAAAATGACCATTATAATTTTGTTTTATGTGTGCGTACTGTAACTAAGCAGAGGTTACAACCTTTAATGAGAAATATTAAGAATAAAAAGGGTAAAAAAATAACCAGGATCAAGGCAACCAGCTAAACCTGACCATGCTGTGTCCCAATTTTCCAAGTGACTCTCAGCAGTATTTTGCTATCCGTGTTCTTCGCTTTCTTATGCTTTATTTTTTCACCCCTGTCTTATTTCCTTCTGCCTTTTCAAATTTCTCTCTCTCATCTTCAGTCTTCCTCTAGAACAATTGCTTTTCTGCTTCAATTGCTGGCCGGTGCGGGTGATTCTGACCCATCAGGAGGGCTCGATTTTGCCCCCAAGCCCTCTCTGCGGTCTTTGCACGCATGTTTGCAAAACCAAACCAAAGTATGTCTGGCAAATCTGGGAATCCTTTGGGCAGCGTGACCCTTTGGACGGTGAAAACGATCACTTCTGATGTCTCCTTATTCCCTTGGCCTTCCTCTTCTACTCTTGTAGACTCGACACAGAGCCTGATAAAACATTAACTGAACTTTTAAGCAGGCCGCTTTTGGAACGGGAAGGTACTGCTGGACTGGTAAGAAAGTGAGTGCAACTCTAAAATGACTCCTGCAGACCAGCTTTGTTTCTTTCAAAGGACAGAAGAATTCTTGGGAAACGACACACAAGGCTTTGCAGTGCTTACTTTGCTGAGAAGCAATATCAACCGCCAGTAAGGGTTCTTTTAATTTAAAAAAACAACCATTGGAAGAAGTAGGATATCCCAATGGACACAAACAGAAACTTCTGATATTGATCTTCAGTATTCCTTATCCGTTGTTCCCCAATTTACTCAGACTTGACTTTCAACCCTCAGAACAAGGAAAAGTATCTTGAAAATTTGACTATTCCCAAATAGTGGATAAATTTCTCAAAAACCAGGTTCAACGTAATTCCCTCTGTTGTGTTGTATGGATGTTTCCAGGGAATTGCTTATATAAATCATCTCTGCTCATGTGTAGAAGTGGTAGAAAGACCTCATATACTCCTCTTAAAGAGATGAGCAAATTCCACAATTGGGGTGCCACTGCAGAGAAGGCCCTTCTCTGGGTAGTCACCCTCGTAAACTTCTCCAGGGAGGCCACCCCGAGAAGGGTCTCTGCCCCAGATCTTAAGAGGCGGCCAGGCCCTCCAGAAGCTGCCTCAGCAAGGAAGGCCTTCTCAGTTGCTGAAGTGCTCTGTGTTTGTTGGACTCTTGGACTTCTCCTTGGACCCTGCCCGGCTTCCCAGGCCTTGCTTACTCCTGCTCCTGCTCGTGCTCCAGCTCTCAGGGACCTGCTCCCCTCGGCATCGTCCCCCCAGTTTCCTGACTCCTGGCTCGTTCGGCCACGCTTGCCTTGGACTGACTCTCCCTTGCTCTCCTACTCCTGGCTCTGACCTCGGACTGCTTGACTGTGGATGGACTGAGCCGTGGGCCCTCCCCTGGTTGCCTGGGCCCTGGTGCCCCGCCAGTTAATTGGCAGGCCACATCCCAGACGCTGACACTGCATGAATAGCCTGCTTCTCCTCAGACCTTAAGAGCAGGAGAACAGCCCTGCTGGGTCAGACCCAGGGTCCATCCAGCCCAGCACTCCACACCCACAGCGGCAAACCAGCTGCCCGCAGGATCCCTCCAGCAGGAGGGGTGGAAGGCCACCACCTGCCTAAGCTTCGCACCTTAGGCCGCCTCTGATAAAGGAGACGGAACAGAACCCGCAAGGCCAGTAGCCACTGATAGCCTCCTTCCTCATGAATCTGTCCTGGAAGGAACCCAAGGCAGCTTACAACGTTCTCCTCCCTATTTCAGTCTCCCAACAACCCTGCGGGGTAAGTTCGTCTCAGAGGCTGTGGCCAGCCCAGAGTCATCCAACGGCCTTCATGGCCAGGTAGGACCTCTAATCCCAATTGCTAGGCACTGTAACCACCAACCCCACCTGAAATTTGGCTGAACTTTGCAACAACCATTGTCTGGTTATGGTTGGATTCAGCTGGCCAACTGCCTGTCCATGGAGTGGGCAGAGGCAAACCTTATCCTTCTGCTCAGACAACGAAACATCTCAAACCAAAGCAAGGATCAGAGAAGCTCTGATGAACTCGTTTGTTTCATTTTTGTGCCACCCAACAGCCAGAGGCTCTCTGGGCAGTTACCAAAAGAACTTCCGGATCTGTGGAGTGGGTTTCTGATGACAGTTAATGACTCAAGATTGTGAAAGTCTCAGAGCTCAGAAAAATCCAGAGAAATGCAATGCCGATGCACCAACACTGAGGAGCATTATAGGCCCCAGATAGGATAATGGTGTGCAGCTTTTTGCACCAAATTATGCAAAAACTATTAAACTGTGACCGGAGGAGAGGTAAAAAGCTCACCGTCGGTCAGCCCTTTTCCAGCGCGCGCGTGTGGGGCATTTGCTTGCGTCTGCCTCGTTTTGCAGCAGGGGGCTCAGTTCTGGCCTAATGCACTTGCAGTTGTAATACAAATTTTATTTGAGGAAAACATGCAATAAAACAAAATTCATTTAGCAGAATAATGAGCTAATTGCACTCTAAAAACTAAATGTGCTTTTTATGTCACCATTTCAAAAAGTCAAAACAATTTATGATCGCATCATCTGCTAGCACGATTCCACTTAATGGTCATTTGCCATTTCCACAAGAGGGAAGAAAGCGGTGGTTTAAGCGATTTATTTTTCATTTTAGTTTTGGCATTTGAAGGTGGCCTTGTGGGATGCAGGGGAATTAGGTTGGGAGCTGAGAGGGGAACATTTTAATAGTGAGTGAGGAGAAGCTTGGGTGGAAGAAGATGGGATTGAAGCAAGATGGAGTATATATCTTGCCCCTTTCCAAATTATCTAGAGAGCAAACTGTCTAAATACAGAGGCTTGGATTTTTACTACATGGTCATTTTTATTTACTGAAAGCATCAGTAACCAGAAACTCATAATGGCCTAAATCAATTTTGCCCTCTTTAATGGTTTATCCCATCAAGGAAGTCAGCTGGTCTCCCCCAACCAATCCACTGCCGCTCAGGGAAGCAGCATTCATTTGGACTAACATACTAACCATAAAACTTTCCAATTAATCCACAACTTGCTTGCATCAAATATAAATTACTTTCTTTAATTGCCTCATGTGAATGCAGAAATGAAGTGTTTTGACTTGCCCAGAACTAATTGTCTGTCAAAAAGATATTTTGCAGCCAAGAAGATAGCTTAATTGGATATTTAATTTAACGGCAGGGCTTTGTTCTTTCATATTTTACATTTTTGTCCTTAGTATTTTCTCTCTGAGCCCATCATTTTATTGTCCCCCTCTTGGCAAATACTTTGTTGCTCTTAGGAATCAAACCCAGGTTATTGGCTTTGAGCAGTTTAGCCATTTCCAGGCGTGTATATTTTCAGACTGCCCCCCACCCACCCAGACTCCCAAAAAGCATGATAGAAAGACGAGAAAAATACATCCATCAGGCTCTCTTTTAACATGTCTGAATGCAACTTGACATTCAATCCTATTGCAGGATCCAACATTTATTCCAGTTTTGTGCATGAGCTGCATCCAAATATAATTGCACTTCGAGAAGACTCGATAAAATTAGTGGAGCCCAAGCCAGTCATCACTAAATTAAGTCCCAATTGATCTCCGTGGGCCAACTCTAAGGACAAGCACATTTGAATCCAGTCCCATGCATATTACAAAGCAATCAAACTTCCCGGATGCCAGCAGGGCACATGTGCTCGCTTCTGCAGGACGGCTGTCTGCCACCGCCATCAATCTCCGGCTGCAGTGACTGTGACAGCCACAGCAGAGTGGCCTTCGAAAGCAAATTTAACATGTGGGCATGCTTTTGTGGGACTGCAGGTGGCGCGGTGGTTTAAACCGCTGTGCTGCTGGGCTGGTTGATCGAAAGGTCGCCGGTTCGAATCTGCACAACGGGGTGAGTTCCCGTTGCTCCGTCCCAGCTCCTGCCGACCTTGCAGTTCGAAAGCATGCGAACGCAAGTAGATGAAAAGGTGCCACTTCGGTGGGCAGGTAACAGTGCTCTGTGCACTTCGGTGTTTACACATGCCGACCACATGACCACGGAGACTGTCTGGGGACAAACGCTGGCTCCCTCGGCCAGAAAATGGAGATGAGCACCGCCCCCGAGAGTCAGGCATGACTGGACGTAACGTCAAGGGGAAACTTTTACCTTTACCTTTATGTTTTTTTGGGAGAGAATCAGGACCCAGGAAGCCCTGCCACATACCCCCACACCAGGGTATGATTCTGCTCATAAATAAGGAACCAGCTCCCCGGTCACCTTTTCATGGCTTCTTTTCTTCATTTGATAGAGGCCAGAGTACCAAACAGCTCTGGGAGGACTTGGCCAAAAGAGCAATATAAAAAGAGGCAGTGCAGTGTAGTGGTTAGAATGTAGGACAGGGACTCAGGAAATCGAAGTTCCAGACCCCACTTCTCCAGAAGCTCAGTGGGTACTTTGGGGCCAGTCATGGACTCTCAGCCTAACCTACTTCACAGGGGTGTTCTGAAGATAAAGTAGAGAGGAGAATCTTCTAGAATGCCTTGGGGTCCTTGTAAGAGGAAGAGGGGTACCGTGTAACCATAATGTGATTATAAGGGGAGCAATATTACACAATTCCCCACTTTCCAAAGCAATTTCACTGATCCACATGCCTTTGTTTGCACTTTTCCCCCAATATCTGCATGCTTGTTCTTATTTTATGACTGGAGAATTATTTGTAAAATTCAGAAGACTGCATATTTCAAAGGATAGGTGAGATTTAGTTTCTGCATCCATTTAAAAGAGCAAAATTAGATACTAAGCCAATTTCTCTGCCATCTCTACCAGCCCACATGCAAGTCTGCACATTTTATTTCCATAATCATGGGGATGGGAATAAGATTGGCTTAGCACTCAGTTTCGGTAACAGAAAACAAAATGGTGTCACTCCAACTCCAACCAGTTTCTGAAAGATCATGTAGATGTTGATACCTTTGAACTTACTTGGTCACCATTTATCAATTTTATCGATCAGGAAAGAAATGAATTCTTGTCTTCCTGGTGATATGCACAAGCCTCCTTTGTTCTTGGAGATTTCCCAGTAAGATTCTCTGTAAACATGTTCAACTTGCAATTTTTGGGAAATGACTTTTGTGCCCTGGTATCGCTGGTCAGCAATGGCACCAATGTTCTCCCCCATTTCAAATCTGTTTGCGTATTCCATCCTTTGTACACTATCCGGCTGTTTTAGAATCTTCAGTCTGAAAAAAAAATCACAGGAGAGCTTGTACAGGCAAAAATTGCAGCTCCGACCAGTTGAACTGCATCCTTGCGAGCACCCCCACCCCACCCCACCCCGAGCCCAGCGCGCTGCTCAGCTTCCAGGGCTGCCTTGCAGCCATAGGAGGACTTAAGTCCCCTCCCTCCTACTTCAGGGGCATCCAAGGTCAGAGCAGGGACCCAGCCTCCTTCATTGCCAGCAATTTCTTCCCCGCTCATTGTACCTGTGGAGCCAGTGAATGCCAGGGGGTGGCATTCCAGGGGCAGGAAGGTGAGGAGGGAAGCATCAGGATGGGGGGGGGGATTCTAGGAGCGCCATATCCCTCCCCCCAGGCCCTTTGCAAGGCAGGAGAAGTGAGGAGGGGACGTTCGCCTCCGCTCGCCTCTTGCCTCGAGCAGATGCCCTCCACGCTCGCTGTTCAGCCACATTGGGTGATGTGCTTAATGTACTCTGTTGCCCTGTGTTCGTGTGTAAGCATCTGGTTATCAAATAAGGAAAACAGAATATACACAGGAAATTTATATCTCCCAGCATATGGCAAATTGGATAAAGAGCACACTAAACTGAATGAATTACACAGAATGGAAGGCTTTTGATTTTATTATCAACCTTCTCGTAAAACAACTGCGACTCCCTTTGAAGCTGTGTGAATACCACTAGGATCTCTCCTCTCCAGACTGATTAACTCTTCTCTGTGTTCCCCATTGTGCAGCTGATTAAACAACATTTGTCTGCTAATAATTTCCAAACATCACTTATCCACTCTGACTCCATTGATTCTTTAAGCACTTCTGGCTTCACACAGCTCAAAACCCACCAGAAGTGGGGGGGAGGGTTCTGTCTGAGAGGTGATGCAGCATGGGATATGCTCAACATGGCCCATCTCTTCCCGCTGGCATGTGGAGAGGACGCCACTCCTTCTCAGAAGTCCCCTCCCAAAGGGACAGGGGGAGCAGGCATGCTCAGAAGGAGCGTTCCTGGAGGTGAATACTGGACTGGGCTCAGCAAACAGCTCAGAGATCCAGCCTGGTTGTTTTGTGCTTTTTGGTCAAGAGAGGACCCTTTGCAAGGAGAATAGAGGAGGAACCCCTGGCTCGCAACACACAATGCAAGGCCAGCCCAGGAGGCCCTCCTACAAGAACCACCCCTTGGGGACATGAGAGGAGGGGCAACCAGGCGAGGGGCCTTTGCTGCTGCTGCTCCCCATCTTTGGAATCCCACCCCCCAGGGAAATCCACCTGGCCCCGTCTCTATTTCCCTTTCGGTGCCAGGCAAAGACATCTTTTTAGGAAATTTTTTAACATTTAGCCTGCATGCTGTGGCCCTTTTGAATTGTTTTTATAGATGTTTCATTCATTATGCTTTAATTGGTTTTTAAAGTGTTTTTACTCTGTTAATATATTTTATACATTGTAAGCCACCTAGGAAAGCCTCGGCAATTATAGGCAGCCTATAAATACATGTAAATAAATAAATCACCTGGGAAGCTGGTGTCTTTCGACAGGACCTTGTCCAACTTAAAAGTGTTGCTTACCTCCTGATGAATCCTGTACTGAGCACGGAGTTCTACCCAGTGGTCCCCTGGCCCCTTCCAACTCCACTATTCCACAATTCTAGGGCACCAAACCGTCCCTCTCAGATGTCTGTCCAGTTGCATCTTGAAGGCCCCTCATGTGGGAATGCCCACAACCTGCCTAGACCAGTTGTCGTATTGCCCTAACAGCCAAGAAGTTCTTCCTGACATTCAGCTGGAACCTGGCGGGCTTCCTGTGACTTGAGCCCACGCTTTAAGTTCCTTCCTCATGTAGTTATGAGCAGAACAGGTTAATTTTGTCTAGGTGAATGGAAGTGTACTTATGGTAAAAAAAAAAAAAAAAAGGGGAAAGGTTTCCGCTTGATGTTACATCCAGTCATGCCTGACTCAAGGGGGTGGTGCTCCTCTCCGTTTCCTGGCCGAGGGAGCCAGCGTTTGTCTGCAGACAGTCTCTGTGGTCATGTGGCCGGCATGACTGAACACCGAAGTGCACGGAACGCTGTTACCTGCCCACCGAAGTGGTACCTTTTCATCTACTTGCATTTGCATGCTTTCGAACTGCAAGGTTGGCAGGAGCTGGGATGGAGCAACGGGAACTCACCCCATTGTGCAGATTCGAACCAGTGACCTTTCGATCAACCAGCCTAGCAGCACAGCGGTTTAAACCACTGTGCCACCTGCAGTCCCTGTACTTATGGTAAACCCCACAAAAATGTAAATAAGGGTGGGGAATTATCCTAAGAGGAGGATCCCAAAACAGACCCAGCTGCAGAAGTTAGTCCAGTCAGGGATCTGTCTGCTGTCTTTTCCTTCAGGGTCTCCTCTTAACAGGCGGAACAGAAGCACTCTGCTAGTTACCTGCCTCACGTTATTCTCTCTTTCTATAGCCTGCTAATAAAGCCTTTTCATCTTTGCTCACAGGTGTGTTTATTGGGCTGGTGGCTGACCCGTATCCCCCATGTCTGTTCAGCACCATGGATAGCTCCTAAACCCCAGGATGGCCCTGTTTACTTTGGAACCAATGCTCTCCAGTACATAACCCCAGTGTAATAAAAGCCAAAAAAAGGAATCATCCAATACTCGTTCCGCTAAATGCCACCTCTTTTCAACAGCTCAGCCCCTTTGTTTAAGGGTGGGTGAATTTTTAATAGGCAGCTGATGGAAAGGGTTTGTTTATTCTCAGCCTCTCCACCCTTTGCCCTTTCCAATGCAGCTGCCTCCAAAACGTTATATTTCCAGAAACCGGCTCGTCGAAAGCCTCCTTCATTAATATTCATCATCATCTATTTTATAGGAACAGTTTGCAGCTCCAAATACAGTATGGGCATGTCACTTTGCATATCATCTCTATTGTAGCCTGAGCAAACAACATCAAATTTCAATTACAGGCGTCCGTCCAAAATCATCTCTCAGATGAGAACGGCACAGATGAAGAGCCAAACTGTTCTGAATCGTTAGTGCAGGACTTCATAAACTTCAAAGGGTATCATCACAATGTAACGGTTTTCAGACTTTTTCATACTGTCAGAGAAATACAAGATCCTTTCAGGTACTCTAATTCCAGGCAGTTTTCCAAATTCAGGAATCTCTCTATAAACAAACAAGGAATTCTGAAGTGTGGACTAGGGATAGAAAACCCACCATTCTCTTTCTCTCTCAATTCCATTTTTCCAATGTTGAATTCAGTTCAATCCAAACTTTGAGGTTTGTTTGCTTTTTAGTTTGTTTTGCAAAAAATTCCATAAAAATGCACAACCATTTTCTGTACATGTCTCCTATAAATGCATTTTGATGCAGTTTTGCCTAATATTGTATATTTGGGCATGCATTTTTCCAGATATATTGCACTTTGAAGCATGCAACCCACCATTCCCTAACACACACACACACACACACACACACACACACACACGTGTGTGTGTGTGTGTGTGTGTGTGTATTTTGTAGTTGAAGAACTCCATTGCAACATTTGGAGAAGATTGAATTTCAAGGATTCCTGGGTTTTGGTTTCTTTGGTAGTTCAGATGTGAATAACTGGGTTAATTCCTGTTGAAATGCAAACCAAAATTTTCTCCCATCCTTAGATTGTATGGTCCACTGGTGGAGAACATGGAGTACTTCTGAGACACAATTTTGCATTTTGGTAGCTCAGATCTATTGCGGTGTTGTGGTTGCAAATGCAGGACGGGGTCACAGGCAATCTGGTTCTAGTCCCCATTCAGCCATGGAGCCAACTGGGTTGCTTTTGTTAGGATAAGATTGAAAGGAGGGGAGTTAAGCCACCTTGAGTTCCTTGAAAGGAAAAGAAGTAGGATATAAATTCAGTCAATCAATTAATCAATTTCTTCCTCACAGCCAGGAATTTTTCAGATATTCCTCAGAGAAAATGGTTGACCCACAGCTTTGTTAACCTGCAAAATCTGCAGTGATCACCAGCGGAAGCAACAGGCTAACAACTTTTCACGGAACTGAGCTGCAGAAAAAGCTGGGCCTGGCCGGTCGCAAAGCATCTACTTTCCAGAAGGGAAGCCTATAAGAAAAGGACCCTTCCCAAGAATCGAGGTGCAAGGCAGAGAGGGGATGTGAGCCCCAAACAGAACCCCCAGACACTCTTCTGAACTGCAGGACAGCACACAGCTAAAATTGATAGCCTATTTTAGGAAATAAAATTAAAATCAGATGAAGAAAGGAGCTTGGTGAGTCAAGGACAGGTTTCTACAGGCACCGTTTTAGAGCAGCCAGGGCAAGGGGAAGGAGCACTGCAAGACACATATAAATACATGTATAAATAAATCATCCAGTCTTATGTCCCATATGTGGTGGGACATAAGCCAGTGTGGTGCAGTGGTTAAGAGCATGGGACTGGGACTCAGGCGATCCGGGTTCTAGTACCCGCTCAGCCATGGAGCCAACTGGGTCACTTTGGGCCAGTCACAGACTCTCAGCCCAACCTACCTCACAGGGTTGTTGTGGTGGGGATAAGACAGAGGAAGAGATTGATGTAAGCTGCCTTGAGCCCTTTGTAGGAAAAAGGCAGGATATAAATCAAAAAATAAATAAATAAAATGAGCACCCCTGGCTTAGTCTTCCAGTCCAAAGTTGTCCTGTTTCCTCTGAGAAAGGCAGGGGTGCTTCAGACCTGCCAGCAGCTCCCCAGACGGCTCCACCCCTTTTTCCACCAACCGCCAGTCACTGGGTCCTTTCCCAGTCATCTGAACTCCTTGTGCTTTTGGCCTCATCCAGCCCGGGAGCCTCTCACCAGTGGGACTTCCCCCTCAGGCGGAAACGGGTTCTCCCTTCGTAGTGTAAGGAACCACAGAGGATGAGGTCGTTGGTAGGACTTGGCCTCTCTGTCCATATTCCATGCGTGCAAAATGGGGACCTCCCGGGGCCACCTCACAGCCTGTGTCTTGTGTGTGCTGAGGCTGTGGTCCTTTGGGCAATTACATGAGGGTAAGACGCATTCCTTCTGAGTAAATGTAAACAGAACAGAGCTGTAAAGGACTCTAAATATCCATCTTCTAACTATGTGTGTGTCAGGGGGGTCTTTGCTCTTTCAGAAATACTAATACTGCAAAAGTACTATTTGAAATGTCACTAATTCTCTAACTCCTAAATGTAAAGACATTAATCTGTTTATAAATAAAATAAATTACAACAAGAAACCAGAGAGATTTGGGTCATTACACTGGAGGATAATTAAATGTGACTTAGTTGGTACGAGCTTTAGAGAAACACTGATAATATCTGCTCAGCTTGGATTAAAAATAAATTACTGGGTAAATTGGGTTTCCTGGCGTTCTATCTAATTAATCCACACCCTTAACTCAAATTGGTTGACTTTTTAATTACCAGATAATCTCATCCATAAGGCAAGTGTTTCCTACACATACTATTGTTCTCGGGTGCATTTGTATGCAGAATGCCCAAAAGGTTCTATCTTCCGAGGCAATCGCCGTACAAATGAATAGTGTTCCAGGGCAAAGTTCCAGCCCGAACATGCCTCTTTTGTGCTCCTTTTTGCTCAGAAGGCAGCAATGACCAGCCTGGGCATTCAGGAGCCCTTGGGTGGTATATCCGTTCCAGCTTGAACTCTGAACCTTTTCCAGGGCTATCCAGGTTGCTGAACCCCACTGGGAAAGAGCTCAACACTAGGGCTGTGCGAAGGATCCATTTTGGGGGCGGGAATCCATTGGATTTGCTGGCCTTGGATCCCCAGACTCCACCCCACTTTGCTGTGGCTCTGGATCCGTTCCTGGCAAGCACACCCAGTCTTTGTGGGGCCCTCTCCAGGAATCGGATCAAGCCTGAACGACTGCCGTGCAGAGAGCTTCTCCCTTCTGTGTCATGCGCAGCTGCCTTTTTTCCCGAGCCTTCTTCCTGTGAGTGTCTGCAGACTTCCTCTTGGCTCAGCTCACTGTCAAAGATGGGCCAAGTCTGCATTTTTCCTGACCCTATTCATCACCCTGGATGGCTTCTTCCAAGTTCAGACCAAATGCCAGGGCAGCTACTGACATTGGTGATGCTTGGCCGCCTACCAAAGGTCAACTCAGCAAGCCAGACAGCTTGCAGAATGGGTACATAACAGATCAGAGGGGTTGAACCTCAGGCACATGGGCCAAATCTAGCCTGCCTGCAGTCCCAATATGGGCCCAAACCCTTTCCTCCAACCTCACATCGTTTGGTATTCATGTGGGGTTTATCCTTTCCCTGCCTTCTGAACGGCTGAACTGCCTCTCTCCTAAGGATCATTTACTAGCAGCAAAAGCTTGGAATGAAAAGATGCGATTGGTGAGACTTTTCACATCCATCCACCCCTGCAATGCATCCCTTGAGGGTTTCTTTGAAATATGACTGGGCTGAAAGAGGTTCCACATGCCTGAGCTCTGAGAAAATAGGGCAATACAAAGGCCATCCAGTGGGGCCGAGTGCAAAAGAGGGGCTAAGCTTGGAATCCTGTTGCGACGATCGGAAGCCCCCCAGCTCAGAGGCTAATGCTGATCTTGTACAGGGCAGGAGGAATGGCCAGAGTGAACTCGGCATTCCTATCTTCCTGCACACCATTTCTGCTGAGTGAGCTTTGCTGCCCTTCTAAGTGACAGTGTTTCAAGAGAGGAGGGGAAGAATTAAGCAGTCCTCAGGATACAGAATCATAGAATCATACAGTTGGAAGGGGCCTAGCAAGCCATTGGGTCCAACTGCCTGCTCAATTCAGGCCTCAGGTTGCCCATCCAGTTTTCCACCAGGCCTGACCCTGCTTAGCTTGCAAAATTAGGGAGGAACAGGCACTTCAGGCTATACGGAAGCAGTCTGAGACAACTCGTGTCCTGGCTTCTCCAGACCCCACCCACTTCTGCCCTCCAAAATGCCTGTTTGCCCAACCTTGAAGACTGACCAGTACAATCGTCCCCATGCAGGCTGTGAAGAGGAAAGGAATCCTGAAGGTCCTGTGGTACTTCTGACACTCTCCACATGCCGGTTACTACAGGTCAGGATGCTAGATCCAGGCTTGGTCATTCTTAGGTTTCTCTGCTTCTCATTTTTCCAGGCTTAAGCTTGCTTCATCCTGAACGTGGAGATTTTTTAATTTGTGCATTAAAGTTAAGAAGCATTTTTATGCCTGCATCTGCTATTGCATGTAGTTTTCTCTTTGCATTTTTCCTAATATGCATAGCTTTGCAAAGATTTATCCTAATATAATTGAGGGTAATCTTAGTTTTCCTAGTATATGCATTTTGGTACAAATTTCTGGACCGGCAATCTCCATTGAAAAAAATGGAAAAATGCAAACTTTGAAGGATACCTGTGTTTTGGTTCATAAATTAGATTGGAAGTGCAAAATCAAGTGAGTTCACATTAAGATGCAGACAGAATATATTTCTCCCCAGCTCTTGATGTGGATGATCCAGGTATGAATAATTCAAGTCCCATGGACTTTGGTGGGTCCATTCTGTGACTAAAATTGGATCCAAGGCAAAGACTCCAACAACTTAAGTCTGAGTGTATTTTTGTTGTTCCCATTTTTAAACAACTGCAAGTCAGAAACCCTTGTGGATCTGACAGCGGATTGGTACCAATTGATACCAGTTGACAGCCAGGGCTACTTAACCACTCTGGCTTTTACTCTGAACTTTCAAAGAGCTGTCCATGGTACACAGCCTGTTGGGTGGTAAGGTTAATCATCACAGCCAGATCCTTGGCAGTTCAGAGGGAAATCCAAACCCAGCAGCTTCCACTGCCAACTGACCTTCCTCCCAAGTTCTTTTCTCTTGTCTCATTGCATGTTTTTGGCATGTTTCAGCGAGGCCCAAATCTCCCAGCCTGATACTATTCATGAGAGGAGAGTTGTGTCATCTTTTACACTACCAGCTTGGATCATAAATTAATGTAAATGTTATTTTGCTAGGGCAGCCAGCCAAGACCATAAGTAAATCTGCATACTGAATAGAGTATATTCTTTTAATTTTTTATTTTGCAGAGACAATAGCAGTAAATTGATCCAATTCAGGCTAAGCCCTCATGGCATTTGGGAAGCCACACCAGGATTAATGGGTAAAGATTTCTGGAGAGCAACAAACTTGGTGGAGGAATTCATCTTCGTTAGAGCTCCTCCACTTATAAGACAAATAGAAATGCTCTTATTCTCGATATTGGATGGTTTCACTTCTCTACATAATCAGCCAACCTCAACTTTTAATATTTCCCTTGTGCAATGTTTCGTTAAATTGCCAGTAGAGTTTGGTCTACATCTCCCCCTCCAATGGACAGTAAAAAAAATAAAGAGCACTGTTAATAATTTATTGGTCTATTCTCCGAGATTTCCTACTTTGCGGAATGTGGGAGGGGATCTGTGCTGAGGATGCTTACAAGCTAAGAACAGAGGCAGCGCCTGCGTATGTGCTGCCTGTGTGTGTATTTCGAAGCGTGTGCAGGGCAGGGCCAGGTTGCATGGCTCTCCTGTTTTGGGGCTTCCCGAGAACATCCAGTTGGTCCCCATGGAAACGAGGGGTGGACTAGAGCGGCCTTGGGTCTGATTCTGTCTGTCTTTTGCAAAGCAAGCTTTGCAGAGGAGAATATTCCTTCTGGGCCTGATTCAGGGATGAGTCGCCTGCCAGGTATCACCTAGGAAAGGGAGCTCTGCCTATGGCTGTGGAGGTCAGGAGCCACGACCACAGAGGGAAATCCCATTGGATTTGGAATGGAGCTGATGGCGAGGAGGAGGCGGGGAGCCAGTGGACTCCCTGGAGCTCCGGCAGGCCAGTTCCCACCAGCTCCACCACCATGGTCAACGGCCAGCACACCGGAAGACTTTAAAGGGATGGGACCAACTCAGTAGGATTAAGCTTCCAGTGGCTGCTAGTCCTGGTGCTTCTATGCTTTACTCCGGTATCGGAGGCAGTCTGCCTATGTCCAGCAGTTGCTGGGGAACATGGGTGGGAGGGTGCCCTGCTTGCAAGTTTCCTTTGGCCAGCTGGTTAGCCACTGTGTGATCAGAACACAGGACTAGATTTGTTGAATCCAGCGACACCTGAAGAGACACACGGTTGCCACCGTGCTCTACACAAGCAGCACAGTTGTGGTTGCGATTTGTGCAGTGGGATGCAGAAGATGTCACCCTCCTGGTGCTGTTGGAGCACAGTGCCTATCATCCTTGATGGCTGTTTGGAGATGATGGGAGCTAGAATCCAAAAGCACCAATTCTCTATCATGTTGATCTGGATGTACGCGTTGCCACGACCCTGAACAGCAGGTGGCATTTTGAAAGGGCGGTGAAGGGACCAGACGGGAGCAAGACAACCAGCAGCAACACCTGTCGAGGTGCCACTTCCAAGCTCTGCTCCTGACGGGGAGTCCCTCAGACTCTACCAGCTGAGAGTCCTTCGACAGGGATGGCCCTGGTTCGAACACTCGCGGGAATGAATGGTTTCCCCCTGTGCCAGGCAGAGGTGAGAACGTGGGTGAACTTCAGTGAGGTTCTGCGTGGTCTACTCAATGTCTCTCTCACCTTGTTCTCACTCCCAAATGCAAGCAGATTTTTGCAGACACAAGGCATACACTTTCCCAAGTACCTTGCCTTCTTTTATATTGTTATTTATTTTATATTGTTAATTTTATATTGTTATTTTTGTATTTTATTTTGTGTTGTGAGCCTCCCCGAGGCTTCGGCAAGGGGCCTCATAGAAATGTTTTAATAAATAAATAAATAAATAAATAAATAAATATGCACTTGCCCTTCATCGGCAAAACATGAGCATATGGTTTAGGAAGAGAGAGATGCTCTTTCCTTCCCTTTCTGAAGCTTGTGAAGGTGCCGGTTGTTGGACACAAGCTCATGAAATGGCGGAAAGGAGAATGCCACGGAATGACACTCCTGCTCGCATTTGCTGTTGGAGTTGTGAATGGATCCTATTTGCAGGATCTGTGCATGGGAATGACATTTTCACGGGACCCTCATGCCACGTTCCCCCGAGAAACACACAAGGCATGAGCTGGCTCAGAAGAAACAGCACTGTGGGCTCCAGGCCAGAGCATCGCCCCTTTAAAGCTTTTCGCCCAGGACTGGCTGGACCGTCCAGCAGGGCGAGGCAGCTGCTTCTAGCAGAAGATCCCATGGGCCACGTGGCCCTGTCTGGTGCCCTAAATGACCCTGCGGCCTTCAGGCATGAGAGAGGACACTAGCAGCTGTGCCAGTCTTGAAGACGGGTGAATGCCGGTCCAGTCTGCGCTGTGTATGGAATGGGAGGGGAGCCGTCTTCTTTCCCCCGTAAAGCAGCAAAAGCTCTGTAGCTGCTCTGAGCTTCACCCACAGGACGTCTCCACCAGTGCTGCTTCTTTTGCACTCACTGGGCTTCCTTCTCGTGCACAGAGATGCGGCCTTGAGCAAAGGGGAACATTAAAGGCCAGGTTCCCAGCCTCAGCCCAGTCTCTTGGCCACCAAGGGAACGGGCACTAACATCATGGAAGACCACCCCAGGCATGGCTCCCTCAGCCGGGGCACCGCCTCGGGTCTTGCTACATCCCCTGCATCCTCGGGCAGCATCGCACCCAGACAAGACTTCACAATAGCCTTTCAGCGTCACACCAGACAGATGTCTGCTTGCGGAGTCAATGGGATTGCATGGATAAACATTTATTTTAGGCGTCCGATGAATAATGTATTAATGCAGTGCCACCAAATGTACATTTTTAGCACCACCCAGAGAGTATTACTAAATCCCAGCAACTAAATTAAGAACTGAATCGCATCTTAAATTGCTTTTTAACTAAGGCTGCAGTGCTAATTATATTGCACTTGGCATAAATCTGATCAAAATCAATGGGACCTATGCAGTTAGGGGTGGACCATTAACATGAAACAGAAATTGCTCCATTTTTGTAGGTGGTAGTATTTTACTTTTAAACCTAGAAGCAGGCACCTCCTCCCTCCCTCCCTCCTTTTTGGACCAGCTCTCTCTCTTTCTGCTATCCCCTTTCTGCCTCCCTGTTCTTCAGCAATCCCTTTGTGTCACCTTCACTTTTCCCCATTCTCTTTCTCTTTCCACAATCTTCATTCCAGCACAAGCTGAAAACAATTCAAGTCCTTCTCAAGACTTACCTAATATGAAAATTCAGGACCACTTTCTTGAAGTGGCTTTTTGTTTGTGTTAGTGTGTATACACACACACACACACACACACACACATACACTTCTCATGAAGGAGGAGTTTTAAGGTAACAGCCCAACAGCTACCCAACCTGAAAGTACACACACACACACTGCAATGCTACAACTGCAACCCTTTCTAAACCTATTTGGGAGGGAGCGCCACTTAACCGCCTGGAGTTTACGTCTGAGAAAAACACAGCTGGGAACCAGTTGCGCACCTGAGATAATGGAGCGATCTTGCAAACAAAGAGCACCTGACAAGATTAAAATGCTCCTCTGTTTTCCTTGGGGGACCATTTGGACAGGTTCCTGTAGAAACAATTGCATCTTCGCCATCCGTATCCTGCTGGATTATGGCAGAGCATCCCATTTAATCTCTGACTCTTCAGCAAGCATTAGCATCTAAGTCAGAAAATCAAGCAAAGAAAACCACAGTCAACAACCTGGGAAGTACTCCGCATCTTTTAATGGATACACAGGAAGGAAGGATTAGTCCAGCAATGTACGTTCACCAGGTTTTGACATATCCATGGATACATCGCCGTGTGTGAATTAGATGCAGCTCCATCAGTTTCAGCAAAGCCTTGGAAAGTCTTTGCAGCAATATATACTGGGCATCAGCTCCTTGCAAGTTACACAGGTGCCAGGACAATCTACAAAAACTAAGACCCCTTTATCTCTGGCTAGAAAATATCAATGAGTTACTAATTGCCCTCCTGACCTTCTATAGGTGCAGTTCGGGTTTTGGGAGAAATCTGCAATGAATGCCAGTGATTTGGATTTTTGTGATTCTCACCCACAAGTTGCCTGGCAGACTGGCTTTCCCCACGTTCTGCATTTCCTTTTGCCTTTTCTTTTGTGCATCCAGTGCAAGCTCCTATCTGTGCTCAAGCTTTTGACAAACTGATCAAACCATTGCCAGGCTCTAAATAAAACAGAAGCTCCGTGGTGATTCACCAGACGTGCGGTTCGTTTCTTTTTAGAAGTGCAGCCCCAGTCCCCTGCTGATTTATCAAGAGGTACTTTTTATTTTTATTTATTTATTAAAACATTTTTATGCCGCCCCATTCGCCGAAGCCTCGGGGCGGCTTACAACATAGATAAAACAAGTTAAAATCCATATAAAATAATCTTAATTAAAACTCACATTATAAAATAAGCCGCCCTGGCCAGATAAAATTCAATTGTATTTAGCATTTAAAATGTTGCTTAAATAAAAAGGTCTTAGCCTGGCGCCGAAAAACAAATAACGACGGCGCCAGGCGGACCTCTCTGGGGAGCGCATTCCATAACTTAGGCGCCACCGCTGAGAAAGCCCTTCTCCGAGTAGCCACCCTCCTAATTTCTCTCACGGAGGGCTCCCGGAGAAGGGCCTCTCCCGCCGATCTCAGGGGGCGACTGGGCAAATATGGATGTAAGCGCTCCTTCAGGTAACCAGGACCCAAGCCGTTTAGTGCTTTATAGGTCATTACCAACACCTTGAATTGGGCCCGGACTTCAATGGGGAGCCAGTGAAGCTGACGGAGAACTGGTGTCATGTGAACATAACGTCCAGTCCCCGTCAGCAGCCTGGCAGCTCTATTCTGAACCAATTGAAGTATCCGGACCGTCTTCAAGGGTAGCCCCACGTAGAGCGCGTTACAGAAGTCAAGACGGGAAGTCACCAGCGCATGAGTCACTGTTGCAAGGCAGTCGTACTCCAGGTAGGGGCGCAGCTGATGAATCAGCCGAAGCTGGAGGAAAGCGCTCCTCGCCGCTGTTGTCACCTGAGCTTCAAGTGAAAGCTCCGGGTCGAGGAGCACTCCCAAGCTGCGGACCTTGTCCCTAGGAGGGAGTGCAACCCCATTCAGGACAAGGTTCAGGTCACCTTCTCCGAAGCCCGAACCGCCAACCAACAGGACCTCCGTCTTGTCTGGATTGAGCTTCAGTTTATTGGCCCTCATCCAGCCCATTACCTCGGCCAGGCACCGGTTCAGTACAGCCACTGCCTCACCTGGATTGGTGGAAAACGAGAGGTAGAGCTGGGTATCATCAGCATACTGATGGGTCCGCAGCCCACACCTCCTGATGACCTCTCCCAGCGGTTTCATGTAGATATTGAACAGTAAAGGGGACAAAATGGAACCCTGCGGTACCCCATGGTACCCCATACTTCTGTTCCGAAAGCAACAAAACCTTCAAAACGCTGCATTTGTTTGAAAAAATAAATAAATATGCCTGTGCTTGTGCAGCTTCCTCCTGTTTAGTCTCCAATTAGCTTGCCACTGCTTCTATTCCTTTCCTTTTTTAACGGGAAGGTGGGGGATTTGCTGTTTTAAAGTTTATTTTAAAACACCAATGATGCACAACTAGGGTTTTAAAGATCCAGAGATGAACTGAATAGATCAGAAGTGGGAAACACGCAGACTACAGGCCCCATCATGTCCAGCCCATGCCTTTCAGGCCTTCCTATCCCGGGGGTGTCCCTGCACCAGCTGTGCTTTATTTTTTAATTTTTATTTAAAGGTTTCATATGACGTCCAACACTAAAGTCTCTGAGTGACTTACAAAAACACAAAACACACTTTGAAATCTTCAGCTCAGAAGAACCTTGGAAGAGCCCTCCTGGAGCAGTCCAGGGCCTCCCAGTCCAGCATTCTGTTCACACAACCGGGTTCCCAGGGGAAACCCACAAGCAGGACAGGAATGCAACTTGGGCACTGGGAAACTCCACCTCGGCAACTAGAGGGAGCCTTCCATAGCGCCCTCAGCCCTAGTCTCCCCAGGACACCTTCTCCCCTTGCAGGAGGGCCTTCTTTATCGATGCACACTGATTACAACCAAGGGCAGGGTCTTGTCAGTGGTAGCTCCCTGCTCAGGGAATGCTTTCTTCGCCTGGCATTGTCCCATGACTTTTTCTTCCGGTACCAGCCTAAGGCATTATTTCAGTTATATTCCAGGCATTTTCATCTCAGAAAGGCCTCCATCAGCTGCTTATTTTACCTGCTGCCTCTTTTTAGCACTGATACCTGCTTGGCATGTTTTCTGGTTGCTTGAGATCAATTCTAAGAGCAGAACTGCAGCACCGCCCTCCTTCTTAGGGCCTGGTGGGGTCTCGCCCAAAGGGTGGGAGGACCAACAGGGGCCCTTTGATTCTCCCACACTGTGAGCACCCTTGGAAGGGCCCCTGGCCTTCTCTCACTTGCCCGCTCTGCGTTGCATGGCCTCTCCTCTCTCCTTCACCGGCCCATCCCCAGCAAACCCATGCCTCTTCTTCCAAAGGCTGCCATCTTGACCAAAGCACTCTGAGCGGTTGGCAAAAGTACATCAGCAAATGATAAAATGCAAGGTAAGTATCGAAGCAAAACGAATTTAAAATCAGTGTCACACTGCTAAACAACTTAGAGTAAGAGATAACCCTGCAAAGGAGAAGAACTTCCTTAGCAGTCTGAGTAACCAAGTAAATGCTAGAGGCCTCCGCATAAAGGGCTGTCTTGACCTGGCACCAAAAATGGGCAAGTTCGGCACTAGGTGGGCCTCAGCAGGGAGGTTGTTCCTTAGATGTGGGGCCACCGCAGAGGAAGCCCTCCCTCTTGTCGCTACCCTCTGAGCCTCACCCGGGCTTGGCGCTCAGAGGAAGGCTATAGAGACGGAGTGTAGCATCCAGCTGGATTGCACTTGGGAGAGGCATTCTGATACGTTTGGCAGTCCCAAGCCATGGGAGGCTGTATACTTTGTATGTGCCTTATATTTGCTGTTCTGGAATGCATTAGATGAAGAAGAAAATACGATTTTTTAAATGCCCACTGCATTGGAGCATCCATTCAAGGGTGCAGGTATCCATCACTGCGATTAGCAGCAGAAAACCTTTAACTCCAGAGGAGAGGCCGTCCTTGCAAGGGTTTGCAATCCCATATCACATCTCAGGCCTGAGACGGTAAAGCATTGCCTTCCCCCATTTCTGCTCTACAGGAAGACAGAGCAAAGTTAACTTCTGCCCATCCCCATCAAGGGCTGCCAGCCGAAATGAAACATGACAGGTTGACGCATGCAGAAAATGTTCCATTGATTATGCATTGCTTGCCATAAATTTCCACATGGTCTGACTTGAGGAAGGCTCATCATGCTAGAACTTATGGCCTGGCTTTCTCGTAGCACCAGAGGAGGAGGAGGTGGAATTTTGTGGCATGGGGTACCGTTTCCACATGCAGCCCAGGGGGCAATAAACTGAGCTGTAATCATGTGTTATTCCTGCAGATGCTTACCACAAATTGACAGGGGGAGGGCATGCAGCCTGGAGCCGGTTTCATTCTGCATGGTTACTCATTCACCTTACTGCAGCGGTGGGGTGTATTTATCTATTGATGTATTCAATTTGTATCCCACCTTAGATTTTGGAAAGCACCCAGAGCAGCTTCCACCATTCTCCTACTGCTGCTCGCAATCTTACCCCCACAACAACAACAACAACCCTGTGAGGTAGGCTGTGACTGGCACAAAGGCACGCAGTTGGCTCCATGGCTGAGCAGGGACTAGAACCCAGATCGCCTGAGTCCCAGTCCCGTGCTCTTCACCACTGCGCCACACTGGCTCTCACATTGCTGGGTTGGCTGCATGAAGACTTTGACCACTGGTGGCATCTGTCTTTGGTCGGAAAGGTTAAAACTGGGTGAATCTTGAGCAAAAGCACAGTGGACAAGCACGCAGATGTAGCAACACCGCAGTGGCACTCCGCATCTCCGGCAAGGCTTGCATAGCAGTTTAGCATCTCCTTCCCCACGTACGTGTGGATGGCATATGGATCGGGCCCCCATCTAGAAATGTAATTAGGGCCTGGCAAACCTGCATGTTTCAGGTTTTGCACAGCTGCTTATTTTCCTAAACTCTGCTTTTTTGTCCCAATTCCACCTTAGTTTGCCCTTTGGTCTCATTTTTAATGACTGCATGGAAAGCTGTATGCGTTTCCATAAACTTTTCTCCATTATACAGGCTCACTGTCAGGACCCTGGACAGGCCGACAGTGGCTGGAAAGAGCTGCTTTCTTAGCCACAAGTGTGCAGAGGCCTTTGAAAACTTGGTGAAGGCTGCCTGATCTGGACTGGCTGCTACTCCCAGCTCCTCTGAGGTTCTGTGTGTCTCTTAAAAGGCCCGTTTTGTTACGCAGCTGATGCATGTTGCAGTATTGGGATGCAGTGGGCTACACTGGGGAAAAGTGCTCTTGAGTCTAACGAGTCCAGTAAAGCCACCTTCTCTGGCCTGGAAGCTTTCAGGGTAGCATATGATGGCTCCCTGGACGAGGTTTCCTCTGACGCAGAGTCTCCAGGAGGGAGCTCTTCCCCGTCATGTCCTCTTTCTTGCTCCTGGGTCTGTAAGAGCCAAAAGTGCTGACTGCCACTAGTCCCCACAGGGCAAGCAAGTCCATTTCCTCTGTGTTGCCCATCCTGGCCTGCATTATGCGCTTGGTGGTGCCAACGGAGGCCGTTTCCACGCTCTCTCAAGCCTTTTGAGAACAGTTTTTGATGCGACTCTAGCCTGCTGCTGGCCTTAATTTGGCTTTAAGACACTGTAATGTTTTCTTCCTTAGTCCTGGATTCATTCTGCAAGGCTTGTATGTTTGTTTTAATATTATTAATGTATTGCATACCACCAAAATTTGTTTATTGGGAGGTTTAAAAGTACCGTCAGGATACAATCCTTTTCATGTTTAGACCAGGGGTGTGGAGAGGCTTACAATGCCCAGCATGCCCTGGCCGCCTAGCTGGGATATGTAGTCTGCTGTAGGCCTTTTTGCCTGTCTGCCATGCATGGGAACACTCCTTCAAAGAATACATTAATGTCGAATATATAAAAAGGGCAGAGTTTACTGTATAGCAATGCAGCCCATGCAGGTACGGAAAACAGCAATTAATTTGTCAACAAGTGGAATGACAACAATATTAATATAAGTTGGTTCAAAGCCCAGACTCATTATATATTCAGGAGTTTCTAACCAGCTAGGTTCATCCTAAAAATGACCAGCTGTGTGCTTCAGCAGCCACAAGTACAAAGGACCAAGTAACAACAGACGGTCAGAAGAGGTAGTTCCTCCTTTGCCATCACAAAGTCCCAGGTTTAACATAGAAACATAGAAACAGAGCGAGTCAGAAGGGGTCTCCCGGGCCATCTAGTCTGACCCCCGGCTCCAGCTGGCTCCACTCATGATATGCCCACCATGTGCCTCAGCCACCTCCCATGGAAGCCCATTCCACACCCTCGGGGTCCTGACTGGCAGGAAGCACTTCCTGGCATCCAAATGGAACCTGGGTTCCCGAGCTTTGCTCCGCTGGAGGGCGTCCTGCCTTCCTCTGCAGGGGAGAACAGGTCTCTACCCATCTCCATGTGACATCCCCTCACATACCTGCAGGTCGCCAACAGATCCCCTCTGAGCCTCCTCATCTCCAGGCTGAAGAGACCCAGTTCCCTCAGTCTCGCCTTGTATGGCTTTCCCTGCAAACTGGCCACCAACCTTGTGGCCCTACGCTGCACTGACTCCAACCTGACTACGTATATTCTTCCTGATCTTTGACATCTCCCAGTAAATCAGCTTCGGCTGATTCATCAGCTGTGTCCCTACCAGGAGAACGACTGCCTGGCGACAGTGACTCACACATTGGTAACTTCCTGACTAGACTTCTGTTACGCGCTCTACATGGGGCTGCCCTTGAAGATGGTCCGGATACTTCAATTGGTGCAAAACAGAGCTGCCAGGTTGCTGACGGGGACGGGGTGTTATGTTCACATAACTCCAGTCCTCTGTCAGCTTCACTGGCTCTCCATTGAAGTCCAGGCCCAAGTCAAGGTGTTGGTGATGACCTATAAAGCCCTTAACGGCTTGGGTCCTGGTTACCTGAAGGAGTGCTTACGTCCATATATGCCCTCCTGCCCCTTGAGATCGGTGGCAGAGGCCCTTGGGAGCCCTCCATGAAGGACATTAGGAGGGTGAGTACCCAGAGGAGGGCCTTCTCTGTGGTGGCACCCCATCTGTGGAATGCGCTCCCCAGAGAGGTCCTCCTGGCCCCATCGTTATTTGCTTTTTGGCACCAGGCCAAGACCTTTTTATTTAAATGGCATTTTAATTGTTGATTTTATTTATTGATTTTAACAACTTTGGCCAGGATGTCTCCAACTGCATTTTATTGTATTAATATTTATTTATATGTAAGCAGCCCCAAGGCATAGGCGAATGGGGCGGCATATAAGTCCACTAAATAAATAAATAAAAAGAAAAAGGTACCAGGTGCTGGTAGGAATAAATCCTTGTCAGTAATCTAACCTGGTATAAAGTCACTTTCAATATATATTTATGAATCTCAATCAAGGTCCAGTATCAAAGGTTTGTTCCTCTAATAATTGGCTAGGCATAAAATAAAATTCATGCTAGGGTCTCCTCTTCAAATACAATCCTGCATCTTCAGTGCAGAAAGCAGGTCTCTTCCAGACATGGCAGAACCAAAGATGCTTCTGTTCCTTGAGATTCTCCCAACAATTTGAAGTTTAGTTTAGCTTACCTCCCTTTTTGTTTGTGATCTGTTTTCCTTTTCATTCCAATACAAATTTTCTAAGCCAGTTTCCCAAAAGTGCATACTTCTAGCCATCGACTTAAAGCATTAAATGCATTTTAAAGTGTGCATCTTCAACTGCGCATTCAAGGAAAAATACGTTTTTTCAAGCATGATCTTGAATTCATAGAAGTGCATGTCTTTTTCAAACTTCCTCTCTGAGGCTGCAAGTGGGCATGTACCACTGATTTGCAAACTGAAGCCAATTTCCTGCACTTCTCCAGTTTCTCCAACAACGTAACAGTTCAGTTGTGCCTCTGATTGCTGTCCATTTTCCTTCTTCAGATTCTTACCAAGTTCTTGTTCTTTCCTCGTCTCATCCAAGGGCCTCCACAAAGGCGAAAAGGCCTTGTGCGTTGCTTTTGGAGAGCACCTGGCAGTCCGACGGCATCAGCTGGGAATGAACTGGATCGCTTGCTAGTGTCATGTTGAAAAATGACAACAGAAATTGACGATACCTGCTCAGGAAATGTCTTACCCAAAACAGGAGTGCTGGAGAGTTCTCTGAATCTGGATAGGATAGGAAGAAAGGCACTGAAATATATATATATATTGCTAGAGCAAGCATACCAAAGCATGGCGTTATTTAATAAGAGACAGTGCGTTTTGTCAGGAGAAAGTCTGCCCTGTGAAAGCAACAACAGAAAATCGCCTTTTTGGTCCACCCTGAGACACAGCCACAAAAAACGTCCATGGGGGGGGGGGGGCGAGAGAAATCACTTGGGAGCAGAGTTCTTGTTATAACCCTTTGACATATATAGAGCATTTCATCTTTCCTTTCCAGCATTTAGGCACCATTCCCTCACTATAAATTTTCTTTAAAGACTGAAATCTTTCAAACGCCAGGCCTGTAAATGTTTGGGTAGCCTTGGAGAGCATCGAGAGAGAGACCAGAGCGAAGAGGGGGACCGCAGCACGCAGGCAGAGTAAATTCTCCTCTGTCCTCTTGCAGCCCCCTTTTTCCAAATAATCCAGTGTCGGGCATTAATTCTTCGGTAATGGATGCTGGCAAAGGGGATGAGGGAGCCTCACTTTGCTATATTGCATTAATAAAGTACAGCAAAGGGATTCCATTTTTTATTGCTGAAAGGTTTCTCAAGATAGAGGGTTTATAGGCTTCATCCTCCACATAAATTTCACTCCGCATTACTCATGAATTACAGACAGCTTAATGCCAATCTGTCACACCCAATAGGAGACGCAAATTCATCTTGTCTAGGTAATTGGGAAAGCCGTAAATAAAAATGGAGGAAGGATGAACTCTGCCGACATAAAGATGATGAAGGCAGTCCCAGTGGCTCACCAGTTCGTTCGGGCCTCCGCTCCCGGGCGTGTGCACATGGGTGGCCGCACAGGCACCGAGGAAACGGGCTCTTTCCCGCCCCCTCAAAGAACCCACAGCAGCCCTTCGCCTGGGGATCGGCAGGTCCGAGGCCAAGAGGCGGCCCGTCCAAGGGCATTTGCCATTTGCCACCTGCACGGGCCCCGATGTACGTGGGCCTCCCTCGAGCAACACAGCAAGGCCAGAGCCAAGAGCACTAGGAACAAACGGAAAGCCGTGCTGGGTTGGATCGTGCCCCCTTTGTCGGAACCAGACGCAACGTCCTCCTCAAAGCCCAGCAGTTTAGTCAGAAAGGGGATGCTTTTGCTCCCAGACCAAAGGAGCATGTCTGTCTGTCTGTCTGTCTGTGTCTGTCATCTGTCTGTCTGTCTGTCTTATTTATTTAGGACATTTATAGGCTGGCCATCACTGTCATCTCTGGATGGGTCACAATATAATATAATCTAAATCCTAAACAGAATAAATTAACTATACCACGGCTGAATACATAAAACAGAAGAGTTAAAATAAGTTAAATAAATAGATATACAATTAAAATCAATTAACATTAAAATATCAGTTAAATAAAAAAAAAGGCTTGACCTGGCACCGAAAAGCATATAATGACGGCGCCAGGCAGACCTCTCTGGGGAGCGCATTCCATAGCTTGGGTGCCACTGCAGAGAAGGCCCTCCTCCGGGTATTCTGCCTCCTGATGTCTTTCATGGAGGGTTCCTGGAGGAGGGCATCTGCTGCCGATCTCAGGGGATGGGAGGGCAAATAGGGAAAAGGACGTTCCTTTAGGTATCCTGGTCCCAAGCCATTTAGGGTTTTATAAGTAATAACCAGCACCTTAAATTGGGCCCGGACTTCAATGGGAAGTCAATGGAGCAGAGAGAGGACTGGAGTTATGTCCCCAGTGGAAGCAACACTGTTGGGAATTCCCAAATAAATGGCTCCCAGCTCTTCAGGGAATAGTCTTTAGCCCATAACCTCCTCGCCTCTAACCTTCTTACAATTGTGTTGGAGCATTAAGGGGTTTAAAATCAAAGTGGAGGGGGCAAAAAGAATGTTCTGAGATCACCTCCCACTAGCCATAAAAGTCCAGTCTTGGACATGTTTCAGTGCAAGGCACAATCCCATGCATCCAAGTCCATGTCTGGTCTGAAAGGTACAGACCGGAGACGTCTTGAGCAAAAATGAACTGAAGCAAAAGGTCTCACACATCTCTAGATTCAAGTGAATTTCAAAGGCCGATTGTGCTTTAAAAGAAATCAGAGCTGGAAAACATGAAATGGTGCTGAGTGCCCACCCTCAAATTAGATGAGGCGGCAAGGCAGAGAAACGTCCGCAGTCATCTCACGATCATGGGAATTCTGCCAGGCTCACGGTCACCATAGGGGAGCTTCACTCAAAGTGTGCAGTGGGCATCCAGTGGTCCTTTCTTGCCTGGCCTTCCAAGCACGGGCACGGCTTCTCCAGACTCAGTGACAAGCAAGTGTGCAATCCAGTCTGAGGCTTGCACACTCCCACACCTGAGGCCTGCCAGCAAAGCATCTTCTCTAATTTAATTTATTGTTATTTATTTACTGAAAGTTTTTATATGCTGCCCCAATGCTAAAAGTCTCTGAACAGCTTACCAAAACAAGACAAAGACAAGACAAAGACAAAGCAACCATATACAGCAAACTACACATAATACACTGCATCCGATAAATGATATTTATTTATTTAATCCACTGTTTTCAGTCATCCAGGGAGGGAGGGTGGGCGGGAGTGTGGGAGGGTGGGAGGAAAGCAGGCAGGCAGGCCAGATTGGAGCCTCAGGTGGTTCGTTTATATTGAAATGCGGTGCTGTTTTCAAACACATTGCTTCAAGTGGCTGGACCATTGAATCGGATCACAAGCAAAGGGCGTTTGCTTAGTGCAGCTCTCTGGTAAGCATTTGCTGCATTCCTTTCAGAGCTGATATTTCATATACAGCCCACTCCACTCCCTTATTAACGCTCTATAAATAAAACTTTTTTTCCAAAAAAAATCTCCACTTTTAGAAATCTGTTGATTTCCACCAAAACTTGCCTATGATGTTATTCAAATCTATTTCAAAAGAAAATATACCCAGAACCTGCGTGTTCCATTCACACTCCCACATCACAGGAACAATATCTATTCTTGGTGTTATTAATTGCTTTGTTTTCACTCTCTCTTTCTGCATTCACAGCTTCTGTTTTTAAGGATGACAAAAACCCTTTTCTTGGATAACTCAGGTAACGGCATTTTACGCAGTGCGCAGTGGGGTGAGTCGGGGGGAGAGATGAACATCCCAGCTCAAAGGAAATGTAAGATGTCAAACCTTTTTCAGACAAATTCAAACTCTGGAGATGCTGTCAGTGGTAGGTGGAGATGAAGGCCAAAGAGTTGAGACCAAAAATGCAGGCATATTGTAGCTTAAAGGTTTTCCACCAGAAGCTACGTCTTAGAAGAGACAACGCAGCAACTTAAAATAGAGGACAGAACTACACAAAAGCCAGGAATGATCAATTGATCAGCAGTTGTTGAAAGGGGGTGGCCGTCCAGAGAACTCCAAAGAGCCAAAGAGAGACCCAACTTGACCCACACTTGGGCACGTGGCCCTGATTTTCTGTACCTTTGATCTGCGGTAGGATAGACTGAAACATCCAAAGGAACACTTTTCCCATTATCCCTAGGAATAATGGTGGGAGTTGTAGGCCAAACTATTAGGAGAACATTAAGTTGCCCACAACTAATCTAGATCAATACAGCTCTTAACCAAGGGTCAGCAGAATTCAGGCTTTGGGGAATTAACTGTTAATTAACAACCTGTTCAGAGTGTAGAATCAATTTTCTGCTACACCTCAGAGACCATTCATAGATGGTGAGAGATGAGACATGGGTGGATGGACCGATAAATGGTGAGTTTCCAGAAATCAGAGATTTGTTTTAACACAACATTTCTAAACTTGGTAAGAGAACCAAGCAAAGAGCCAATTACTTCTCCTTTTTCACAAAGGAGAAATGGAAATCCTGAAAGATGCACAGGTAGCAGAAAGGTTGCACAGGCCCAGTATATGATGCTCTCCACAGCCTTTTCCATGGAAGCCCCTTCAGTTCTGGAATGCCCTCCTCCAGGACAAGCACGCGATGCCATCATTGCTGGTTTTAAAGAGAACTGTTCTCAGCTACTTCTGCATTCTGTGCATTGTGTTTTGATGGATAACTGCTCCATTTAAGACATTATGAAATGGGTTTTGAAATAGCTTTTATTTATTTATTTTATTTAACTCTGGAGCCTGGGAAGGGGGCCTGTTCACCTGGTTTACAGTCGCACCTGGAAGCACTCTTGGAGTTCCATCAAGCTGTTGTTTCAGACTGAGCGGCTCTGCTACAGCTGCTGCATCGTCTCAGCAACAGGTCCTTGAGATTATAAAATGATAGACTGGTGCTAAACTGCTCTCTGTGAGCCGGCCGGAATGTTGCATGGCTCCTTTCTTCAATCAGCCCCAAAAATGAGATTTCTGCAACCTCCTTGAGCTCTTTCCCCCCTCTATTTCTGTCCCAGACCGAGGACTTGCTGCCTTCTAGCAATGCTTTAAACACCTGTTACCTGATGCCTTTGATAGTGTTCAGGATGCCTCAGTGAAGCATCACTGGCCACTGGCGAACGACCTCATTAGCCATATCTCATGGGAGAATGGTCCTTCCTCCTCCTCTTCAGCTTTATTTGAACTTGCAATGGTGCTCCATGGCAGTGAGCCTATCTTGGAGGATGGAGTTCAGCACCACGAACAGTTCCTGGAAGGTTCCTATAACACACAGGAGGGACTGGGCAAGGGATGAATGCCACGGTGCGTACCCTGCCATGCCTTCCCATCCCTTGACCCTGCGGGACAGTATTTTTGCTGCAGTATGTCCAAACCATGCTAAAGGAAGAGGCAGTGCACGAGGCTACAGAGAATTTTGCCTTAAGGAGAGCGAGCCTCTGGGGCAGAGAAATGTCGATTATTTATTGCTCATTCAGAGCTGGTTAGGCTAATTTCATTTCGACGACTCCCTGCTGTCAAGTTCCATTAATGCATTTTATTGATATTTCTCATGCATTCTATCGTACCCCAAAGCCAGCTTTGCAGGGGCAATATATGAACTCACTCGCTGTGATTTGTTTTTACGGTTACTCATTTGTTACACCTGTTCGGAATCACAGCCTCGTTAATACTACCCAGCGATAGAAGGACACTGGCCTTCTGCTTGAGCTTGGAATAAAAAAACTCAACCCCTTTCTACTCCCCTTGCGACATTCCAGAAGGGCCCACCTTGCTGAGCTAGCGAAATCTTCTGCCAACCAAGGCTGGCATCTGTATCTGGTATCCTTGGGCCACTGCCAGAGCCCCCAACCCTGCCAGGGCTCGTCTCTGATGCCTGTCCTGGACTCCACCTCATCGTTTGCTCCTTGTAGTTACTGGGAGAAGCACCAAGAGACTAAGTCTGTCGTGGTTCAGGACCCTGGACCATCATCTTCAGGGAGCCCAAACCAATTGTCTTTGGAAAATGGAACTCCAAGGGTTAATGGTTCAGATGGAAGGGCAGGAATTATGGCATGGAAGAGCATTTGTGGATTCCAACTCCACAGGGTCCAGTTCTCCAAGGAGATCCAGTGTTTATTTATTTTTTAAATTTATAGCCTGACAGGGCTCTGCTTCTATCTTTAGCATTCAAGGATGCCTCTTCTGGATCTTCTTGGAGAACTGGGTTCATCAGATGACTCGATGGCACAGATCAACAAAATCAAGTTTATGTATACAAAAGGGAAAGGAAAGCCAAATAGTGGGGAAGACAGAACTTAAAAGACCAAATAACAACAATGGCTAAACTACCCAGACCTAACAAAGCAACAGGACAGAACTAAACAGAGAGGCAGAAAAGCCTAAATGGCTTGGGACCAGGAGACTGAAAGGAACGCCTTCCTTCCTATTTGCCCTCCCACCCCCTGAGATCGGCAGCAGAGGCCCTCCTCCGGGAGCCCTCCTTGAAGGAGATTAGGAGGGAGAGTACCCGGAGGAGGGCCTTCTCTGTGGTGGTGCCCCATCTATGGAATGCGCTCCCCAGAGAGGTCCACCTGGCGCCGCCGTTATATGTTTTTCTGTGCCAGGTTAAGACCTTTTCATTTAATCAATATTTTAATATGTTTTAATATTGATTTTTTGTTGCATTTTATTAACTTGCAGCCAGAGTGGGTTGTCAAATTACCTATGTTGTAAGCTGTCCAGAGATGCAAGTAATTGGACAGCATACAAATTTTATAAAGAAGAGGAAGAGAAGTCAAAACAATAGATGGAGACAATAAGCAGCTCCAATAAGCAGCACCCTCCAAAATCAGTAGCAATGCTAAAGAAAGTTTTATTAGCCAGTCACCAACTAACTAAGCCTTTTTGAGTGGAGGGCAGAAGTTCCTGCAAACACACAGCGGAACGTGTTCGACCCAGTCAGGCAGAGTCCCGCCGTACAGCTGAATCCCTCAAGGGCACCCACAGAGAGGCCCTCGCGGGAACGTGCAGGTCCGGCCTCGTGAAACTCAACTTTACCGGCTGCCGAAACACAGAGAAAGATCCATGTCTTGACAACGACAGTTCCCATGGCCACGCTCCCAAGGAGACTCAGGACTGCGAGCAGCTGGGTTGAGCCATCTGTGTGTCTCTTGCACATACCTTTTGCCCCTCTTTTGAAAACATTTTCCTCTTCTGCCATTATTCATCCAACACAAGCCATTCCAAAATTCATCAGGCTATGACTTTATCCTGGCACAAATCCTCTCCAGGACCATGCCCGTCATGCTTGCTGTCACAGCGCGCTCCCCGCTTTTGCCATTGCACTGGAGGTCAAGTTTCCCAGGGCCGCAGAATTCCCATTAGCAGTGGCTTTGCACAGGAGGCTATCCCTTGAATTTCAACAGGGGTTGCTCGCAACAGCCTATAGCTGCTGGGAGAGCCCCTTTTTCCCATGAGCTCCCAACTAATGCAAGTGGCAGATGATGCTAATCAACTCTTCCCAGCACGTCAGCCCTGTGAGTTCTGGTTCCACTACATCCCTGGTTCCACTACATCATTTCACGGCACAAATTCAATTGGGTTCAGCGCGTCAAGAGGAACTCAAAACAAACACTGCCTTGTGCCCGCCTGTATATCCCTAACCCATAATTGATTAATCCTCTTGCAGGTTACTTTGTTTTCATTACAGAGCAATTCAAGCGAGCAGCAATAACCAGAGTACAATACCACGTGTGCATCATCCAAACGGCGCATTCCAGTTGAGATATGCTAATGACCCACTCAAGGCGAGCATGTGTTCTTCTTCTATTAACTTCTTTCCCCTGCTACAAGAACCAGAGTTATCCAGTGCAATAAAGATTTGTCAATAGGAGGGTGGCGAGGGAAATCAGGACTGCAAGATTACCAGAATGTGATGCTGCTTTTTGTTGCTGGTTTGTTTTGTTTGTCTTTAAAATGTGAAGCAAGTATCCATCCTGCTAAATTGCCCATTTTGCAAATAACTGATAAAGAAAAGATAGAAATTAGAAGTTCATTGCAAATTCTGCATTTTAAAGATAAACAAGTCAATGCAAATACTGCCAATTAGGAAGTTTTCCAAAGTAAACTCTCCTGAATATTAAGGGGCATGGAGTATGTTCAGACCAGGGATGTGCTGGAGCAGAGCGAGCAAAACAAGACATAGACCACACCATTTGGAGGCACAAATCCCCACATGTCATTACCCAGAAAGAAAGAACACTTCAGCTCCAGGACCGGTGAGGGCCTGAAAGAAAGATGAGGGGTCAGATACACTGTGAGAGGCCACACATGAAGGGGAAAGCGCCCTGGGCCAGGAGGAAATGAGTTGGGGGAGAAGTTAAGGAGTCCTGCCTGAAGCTGGACGAGAAACAGGGCTTCAGTGGGGCTAAGCAAAGGTAGGCCCAGAGTTGAGAAAAGCAGCAACCTCTGTCTCGAGCCTGCTAGCTTTAGGTCAACGTCAAGCTGGAAAAAAAGATTTAACACAGTTAGATCATTTCCAAAGAGTATTATCTTGAAGAACTTACCATAGTCCCAAATCCTAATTTTCAAACTCCCACCAGGTCACTGATATTTCAATATGCAAAGTGAAATATATTTTGCATGTTCATTGCATTCAATTGCTGAACCAGCCTGTTATTTTAATAACTAAACCATGAAAATGTATCTTCATTTTCCCAATGAATTTCTCCTAATGGGGCAGTTTTGTGCACATACTTTGGGCTGAGAAGTTCACAGTGAACCATGGAGAAATGGAGAGTCCAAAGAAAAACTGAGTTCACACATCCATGTATTTTTCTAGATGTGTGGATTTCATTTCTGATAAGTTCTCTGGGACCACATTACATGGGAGCGGGGTGGTAAGTCCATAAGACAAGCTTAAAATATGAGCATGCTTTAGCTTAGCTTGAATCTCCTACTGACACTATCTAAGCCTTAGGAAAAGTGCCTCCATCTTGCAGAATGGAGGAAACAAAACCGTAGCACAGCTGAGAAACTACCAAATGATTTGTGGCCAGGGAAAGAGGGAAGCCACACGAGAAAGCCCAGGTGGGCAAGCTGGGACTCCGGGACGGCCAAGATTGCTGCACTGCCTCCACTGCAGCTGCGCATCCTGTCGCCTCCAGCCACCTCCCAGCTCAGCGGTGCCCCCTTTCCCCTTCCCCAGGCTCAGTATCCGAGCACCGGTTGCAAGCAATTCCTATGCCACCTTTCCTTATCACTGCGGAGTGCCACAGGCCAAAGGCAGGAGCAAAGGGGGAGAGAGGGGGCCCCTTGATCACTTCCGGTTGTCAGCACCACAACGCACTGGTACACTGGTCGGGTGCCCAATCTGCCAACACAGCTGCTGAGATGCTGTGCGCATTTTCTTCTCTCCTGCCGCCTATGAACTGAAGGCAGAATCGCCCCCGTGGCAAAATTAATTCCTCCTCTGCCCTGTGGTTGCTTAAGCCAGGCCTTGTTGGGATGCATCCTTCAGCACGTGATACATGACACGTGGTGTCTTGTGATCACACTGGAGGTGCCAGAAAAGCACTGTCGTCGCACGGCGGAAGCACACTGTATCTCCAATATGATTTGCATATTGTGCGTTGTCCTTGCACATATAAACTGCTGCTCTTCACCCTTTGCATTTCTGCCGTCCCTGCTAGAAGGTCAGCACACCGTGATCAAGCTCCATCCCAAGATAATGCAAGTTGGCAAGGTGTTCCTTCCATCCTTCTGCACACTGCAGTGGGAGGGAGGCGCTCGTGCCATTGGGAAGGAAAATTCCATATGGGAATGGGGCAGGGGAAGGATCCAAAGGGATGTTATCTTGCCTTGGGCTGGTCTTCATCCAAAGCCTTGAAGGGAAACACTGCCTTTATCACTGCATCTTCATTCCCCCTTCAACCAAACCATAAAAGTGCCAACTTTTTATTTTATTTATTTATTTTTGGATTTATATCCTGCCTTTTTCCTACAAAGGGCTCAAGGCAGCTTACATCATTCTCCTCCTCCATCTTATCCCCACAACAACAACCCTGTGAGGTAGGTTGGGCTGAGAGACTGTGACTGGCCCAAAGTCACCCAGTTGGCTCCATGGCTGAGCGGGGACTCGAACCCAGATTGTCTGAGCCCCAGTCCCATGCTCTTAACCACTACACCACACTGGCTAACGTCATGAAAATTATCCAGACCCAAAAGATTGCTTGAAGGGCCACCTTCTCTGGTAACAAACTGCATCGAGGTCATCAGCAAAGGGGGGCAGCCTGCTGAGAACAAGACACGGGGGCTTTTTGGTGGTGGCCTCGCATCTCTAGAATCAGCTCTTACCAAGGATTGGCCAGCTGGCCATATCCCCTTCCCCATCTATCCAGACAATTCCCAATTTCCTCCAACCATCAATTGTTCAGTCATTTCTTCACTTTGGCAATTTCCTCCCCATTCTTAGAGACTAAAATCTTTCCAAGGTTTCAGGGAAACTTTAAGCTAAAATCTTTTGACCTTCCTCCCTCTTTTTGCCTTATTTAGGGATGTATAGACATTGTAAAAACTGTTCTATCTTCATTTTTAAGGAATTTTTTTGTCAGAAATTTGTTGCCAGAAATTTTGTTCCAACATCCATCCTTTGGCAGGATCAGTGAACCACCTTCCCCAGCTATAAACAGGTCCCACCAAATTTCATATTTTCACAATTTAGCCAGTGGGGGAAATGCACATGTAAGGCCAATGGGTTTTTAAAACAAATTTGCTGTAACTACATTGGTGTAGAAATTACAGAAAGCTAAAATACTAGTCCACAGAGTTTGAGCAACCTGGGGAAACTGGTCTGCCACAGAATGTGTGAGTTTGATTCTTAGGAATTCAAACTCTTTTGAATCCATTGTGGATTTCTCTGACACCCCCAGTTCCACTCACCATTGGAGTGGTCGGTGAGACCTTCTTGGGAACTGAATCTACCTTTGGGCTTAAAGTAGTTCAAGTGTATTGCTGTGTTCAGTGTTGTTTCATTGCTTGCACTGCATAACACATTAATAGCACATTGATAGAATTTACTAAACAAAATAAAGAAATTGCACTTTCCATAACACTCTGCATGGGTATCATATGTTGAAAAGCAGTACAAAAATAATTTTAATTAATGCATACATAATTGTCAAGATGGCAATTCTCTGCCTCCTTCCAAGCAGTCCTGGATAATGGTTTTCTGTAACTCACAGCACTTTATTATGTTAATACAAGCCAGTCAGACCGGATTAAAAGTACAAACGAAGTGGACTGCAGGAGTCAATCACAAAAGAAATAAGCATCATTAGAATGTTAACCATTAAGGAAACACGATGCATTGGCAAGAAGCTGATTCTCTCCTCCCTCCAAACTCAGATTACCCTGTTCATCCTGCCTCAGTGCCAACGGCTTGGAGTGCCTGGTCCTTCATGGCAGACATGAGCCCTGAGGTTGGAGAGATTGTCCCTGCTCTCCACCTCTCTCCACCAGCAGGCCCACTCATGGTCCCTGCGACCAACTGACTGTCCATTGCAGCCCTGAGCCATTGGCCTTGGCATCTTGCTATGGAGTCCAGCCTCTCCTCTGACTTGGAATCTGTTCCCACATCCCTAAAGGCTCTTCTGCAGCTGAAGAAACCCAGTTCCTACGGCAATTGAGACTCTTGCCCATGCAAGGCTCTCCGTCATGGGCAAATCATGTAGATCAAGTAGCCTCCATCTTCAGACCTTCTTTCAGAACAATACGGCAGTGGAACCAGCTGCCTAGAGAGGTGGTGGGATCTCCCACACTAGAAGAAACTGGACAGCCTTACTGGTGTCCTGCAACAGCAGGGGATTGGACTTGATGGCCTTCATGGCCCCTTCCAACTCTATTATTCAATGTTCTACGATCCACTGCTACAAGGCAAGCTTGGTGGGACTTGGGATATCAGGGAAATCCACAAAGGATCTCAACAAACAGTTTTGTTCATCCAACCTGCAGATTCCCCAACAGGCCCGATGTTTTAAAAAGCACCGTGGGTGCAAATGGCGTCATCCATCCAACTCAGTTAGAGACCAAGGTGGAGTCTGTGCACGCCCCAGTCTGAGAGGAGCGTATGGTGTTCGACTGTTCCTCTTCCACGTTCCAAAACAACCACGTTATCAACTGATATAGCAAAGGGGCGCCCATAAAGTGGTGCTAACATTTAATGCTTCCAGATGTCAGGCAGAAATAAACTAACCTGATCTGTCTGCCTTTTAATGGCACATCCTGCATCCTTAAGATGCCTCTCTCTCTCCTTCCTTCCTTCCTTCCTTCCTTCCTTCCTTCCTTCCTTCCTTCCTTCCTTCCTTCCTTCCTTCCGTCTTTTCTTAAAGAAAATTCAGAGCTAGATAATCTGTCAATAAAAGGCAGCAATTCAGAACAGAGCCAGAAGCCACCAAGCACTCCGTTATCTCTTGCCCCGGCTGCTGCAACTTGCAAACTCCTGACATTTTAAAAAGGCGTCTTTCCACAGCATTATCTCCTTGGGACTGAGCCCTGCAGGCCAAGCATCACGCCATCAAACCACGAGCTGTGCCGCTTTTAGCTAGTCCTGCGCCCGCGACGTCCAGTGATTCCATGTCCCATTCGAATGCAGCTCCACTAAAAATCCAGATCAATGGCAGCCTTGTGATGCTACTTGCCTCTTCCCTTCCCTTTGCAAAAGATACTTGGCCCCAGCAGACGACAAGATGGCCTTTTTGTTTCCCACAATGCTCTGCTGCCGCTCCAGAGGACGGTGGGAAAGGAACGCGGTGCGGTGGGCCACCTAGTGTCGCATCCCGCCACGGGGCCAAGCCAGCCTCACAGGTTCACGAGGCAGCTACTCGTGAGGACTCCCAACATGCATCCATCGTCACTCCAAAGGGCAGCACGCGTCCCAGCAGCCCCGTGGCTGGGAACCCGTCCTAGCACACCCCTGCCTGCGCGACCGGCCTCTCCCCTGCAGGCCCACGTGCTCCCTTGGGCGTGTGCTCAGCCAACCACTAGTCCCCACTGCTCTGCGGAGCCTGTCCGCTCATGAGAGTAGCGAGCTGCCCCCCGCCGTCTTCCACCCTCGCACGCCCCCTCTGAGGCAGTTCCACGCAGAACAAGGACCCGTGCTGCAATGCGGAGACTCCAGGACAGCCTGTTGCTTCTGCACGGAGAGTCACAGAAATCAAATGTGATGCAAACCACCATTCTTCTGGCATTCACATGTCACAACAAGCCATTTCCGCCATGGGTTTTCATTATGTGTGACTGCAGCCTGAAAGTACTGGGCCAGGACGCCAGGAGATCCGGGTTCTAGTCTCCACTCAGCCAGGAACCTCACTGGGTGACTCAGGGCCTGTCACTCGCTCTCAGCCCCACCCACCTTACAGGGCTGTTGTTGTGAGGATAAAATGGGGTGTAAGACGATGTAAGCCTCCATTCATGCACATGGTAGGCATGTCATGGGTGCAGCTGGCTGGAGCTGGGGGTCAGACTTGATGGCCCAGGAGGCCCCTTCTGACTCGCTCTGTTTCTATGTTTCTAAGTCATATCCCGTTCCTTGCAAAAGGAAGAAATATGAGGTATACATGTAAGATTTATGCATTTCTATAAAGAGACACTGTGGTGTAGTGGTTAAAGTGAGGGACTGGGGCTCGTGAGATCTGGGAGTTCACTGGGTGACTTTGGACCAGCCACAGACACTCAGCCCAGCCTACCTTACAGGGTCATAGTTTTGAGGATAAAATTGAGAGGAGAAGAATGCTCTAGGTCACCTGAGGTCCTTGAAAGGAAAAAAAGCTGGGATAAAAGAGGAAGGAAGGAAGGAAGAGCAGGGGAGAGGTCCCAAGGGAGTGCCTTTTTCCTAATGCACTCCCATGACTGAAGCCAGTCTTGCATCCTTGTTCTTTTGACACATACAAAAGAAGTTCTTTTGCTGGCATTTTTCCTCCCCAAGACTTCCCATGCCCCCCATCCCAATCTGCTTTATTTGTTTGTAACAAGCCTCTGTATTGAGAGCAGATAAGATTAATGCTGCCTGCTCCACAAGAGGATGTGAACTGAAAAGGCTATATGAATTCATTTATTTTCATTAAACCAAGACAGCAGGAAAGTGATGTCAGAGCAGGAAGATTAATCTGCAGACAGATTAAACTGCAAACAGGAGAGAGAGAGAGAGAGATTAATGCCCTGATTTGGCAAAGTATTTTTGATAGGAGACAGTTAACACATCAACTTAAATCTAACAGGGCTGAAAGAATATTCACTGAAGTTCATATTCAGATGCTTCGGTCCAGGCAGCTGCTCAAACCCACGGAGCACCAAACCGAAATGCTGCTTCTCAGACTGCTTCAGAAAAAGCTGAGCCATGCTTTCTCGGAAGGCATTTTCTGGCAAATATTCTGGGCAGGTTCCTTCCTTTTATGTGTTGATTTTGCTTCTAATATTTATGATCCACTTTTCATCCAACAAGGATTGTTTTGCAGAGCAGTGTACACAACATTAGGATGCAACAAGCAGGCGAGTGCCAAGCCCAGTATAAACACTGCAGTGATTCATTGTTCTCACTGCCCTAGAAAAAGGGCATTTTACATAATTTTCTCCACATGCTTTCCATTTCTTTTGTGGCCACTCTTACAGATGCGCAGATGCTGGTGTCAATGGCCATGTTGACTTGCTAGACTTCCTTCCTTCACACACCCTTCTTGCAAAACATTCTCTATTGACCAAAGCATTTTCCAGAAACACAGACACCCAGAAGGAATTGCTGAGCATGCAGAGCGGTTCATCGCAGCCAATCTGTTGTTTACTTCTAGGAACTCGCCTTAGGAGTATTGCTGGGGCTCATCCTTTCTGGATGCCCCTTCTGGAAAAGAGGTTCTGCACACCAATTCCAATCTTCTACTTGGAGTGCCCTCGTCTACTGATGTCAAGTCACAGGATCGAGAGCCCTACCTGCCTCGTCTGTCTCCGAGAAACTCCCCTGTTCCAAGCCCACTCCCACTGGCTTATGCTCAGAGGCCACGGAAGCACCTGGGGAGTCCAGCCTTGAGACAGGTGACTCCACTTCTCTCATCTCCACATCTGGAACTGGCCTCATTCCAAGGTCACCTCCGGCTCCTCCTCCGAATTCCAATCAGCAAGACTTGAGAATGAGCACCAAGAGCAACCGTCCTTCCCACCTCCAACAGGTAGGAATGGTCTGACACCTGCCAAGGCCCTGTTGCCCCGAAAGGCCTCTCTAAAAGACCTCTCTGGAGTTGCTCTTCCACCTCGCCCTTGCAGCCCGTTTGCTCCCGTGTCTTCCTTTGGCCAGACCACGACAGTGGTGGTGAGAAGAAGGTGCAGGAGATTCCACAGCCTGCTTGCTGCCGGGTTTCTGCCTTCCAGCAAGCAAGTGGCATCCGTGCTGAGGACTGGGACAAAGGGCAGGAACTGCTGGTGACCCGGGAAGTGCCTTTGCTGAAGAAGGTGGAGGACCATGGAGGGCCACCAAAAGCCAGAGCTGGCACTGCGGGCTGGATCACAGACAGGGACAGCAGGAGAGCGCTACCTCTTCCGTTTGCCTTTCTGCCGAGCAAGCTTTCTCTCCCGTTCCCCCTCCCAGCTGCCATTTAGGACAAGGTAGCTGCAGAATCCTGCATCTCTGTGCCTGGACTGGGGTGCAGATAGGTATGCCAAATGGCTCCCTTGGATAGCTACACCCTTTTCCCTTCCCCAGCCACCCATCATCGGGTGGTTTCTTGGCTTTCCCCCGATTGTTATCCCATTCTAAAAGGTTGAATACCTCTTGTACAGCTCAGTTACAGCAATAAGAGCTTTGAACTCAGCTATGCTGGAGTCTTTTGGCCTGCCCACAGCTGGAATAAGGCTTGTGGGAGCTTCTCTGAGATAGATTTTTTCTCTTGGGCTGAAGGAGATCGAACACCCCTGGGCAAGACAATATGTGCATCTTTTCAGTTTCTTTACCTGAATCAAATTCTGCCCAGTGCTGGCAAGGTCCTCTGTGGATGCAAATCTGCACCCTGCGACTGTTGCTCTGCACAGAAAGGCTGCTGGTCCCCAGTGGAGGCTGCTAACTGCAACCTCCATGGGATGTGGTATCCACCCTGTGTTTTAGTCTGAGTCTTAAAGGAGCTGTGCGTGGGGATGAGTCCTAGCTCCGTTTCCAAAATTGGTTCACAGCTCCGTGGACAGCTCCTTAAAAGTTCAGTCTCCAGTCCAGAACGGATACATTTCCCGTGCATTCTGGGCCACCAGCTTCCAGGGCCAATCTCCTGCTCTTCACGGCCATTCTGCCTCATGCGTCTCAGTCCGTACTGTTCAGCTTTTCATCCAGGGATGCGTAACCTGCAGCTATTGCTTCTGGAGGAATCCGCAAGGGTTTTCTATGCATCCTGAGGACCGCACATCAAACCGGCTTTTGTTTTCTGAGTCACACCAATTCCCTGAACCGGCTTCTCACTTTTGGGGTGGGTGGGATTTGTGCCAATCCACCCCAGCTAAAGTGCACTGGATTATGCACACGGTGCGCTGATGAGAATTATCACAAGTAGGATGAGATGCTAGTCTTGAAAAATCCAATTCCATCCATGAGCGGATGGTGGAACAAAAACACCTGACAGGAATGGATTTAATAAAGCCCATATGCCTCTGCGCACCAGTTGTCTGTTCAGCCGCTCAGGCCTAAACAACGTATCTCCATCATCCTTACAGGGCCCTTAAATGCAGCCACCAAAAATAAAGTCTTGATCTTCACCAGGGGCAAAACACCACACGCGTTTGTTTCGAGGGAAGTACATGGGTCATCGGAGACCGTACCTTCTGGACGGGCTAAATTCCACATCAATTTCTGCACCGCAACATTTGCCTTCGCAGCAATGGGAGCACTCATTTCACTCTGTCTCTCTCGTTTTACTTCTGGAATGCAATCAGGCTGATGGATATCACAGTTTTGCTTGGGGACCAAACACAACGGAAATCTGAAAACAAGGCCTCTGTTGGGATGGATGAGACTTTCATTTCTGTTCACAAATCATTCGAATGGGCCCTGCTCACAATCTCGGATGAATGCAAATGTGAATAGAGAGCTTGGGGTGGGGGGTGAATTCCTACATATACAATCACACTGGAAAATTGTGTGTTTTGAAAGAGGTGTAGTGGGAAATGTGCATGTTTGTGCTTTAGTCAATGAGGGCAGTGCATGGTTTTGAAAAATGGGGAAAACAATGCACACGTTTCCCTTTGAAATGAGTAGAAAAGCCAGTCACAAATGGAAGGGGAGTGAAAGCAACTGAACTGCGCTGTCAAGTTCAGAGAAAATCTCTCTGGCTTTCTCATCCCTGTTTGTTACATCTCAAACACAGACCCATATTGAGTTTGAACATATGTTTGGGTCTCTGCAGAAACTCTTATCTTGCAGCTGAAGAACAGGAGTGAATCCTGCCAGTTCACTGCTGCTATTGGGTATCTTTGGTTTTAAAAGTCCTTGTCTTGCCGTACATGCTTTCGTTGCTCAGTCAATGGAACCCCTGCAAAATTTAAAAGAGAGTTCAAACAGCAGCAGCCTGTTTCCAACAGGCTTATCAATTTAACAGCCTCTAGTATCTACGGGTGATAAAATAATTGGCACCATATCGGAAAGCGTTTTAATAAGTTGGCTACCTGTTGCATTATGGATACAAAATTTCTCCCTCTGGACTCAATCATGGGGTGAAGCAGGCAATTCAGACAACAACGGAACATTCCGTATGCTTTGCTGGAGAAATCCAAGCGATATATTTCATCAGAAGTGGGATGTAACAAGGCCTGGGAGAATCTCATTTTCCCACCTGTGGAGGGAAAATTTGTCCCTTTCCACTGTTTGTGAGATTTAATGTCTCCAAAAAAGCAATCATTTGCAAAAGTGAAAATATTATTTTATTATTTTATTTAGAAAGCTTCTATGCCGCCCCATTCGCCAAAGCCTCAGGGCGGCTCACAACAATAAATAATATAATAACAATATAAAAGCAATATACTTGGAGATGTCCTGGCCAAAGATGTAAAATCAATCAATATTAACAATTAAAATGACGTTTAAATAAAAAAGTTTAAATAAAAATACCTTGTGGGGATCAGAAAAACTAGTGGAACTTGCAGGTTGCTTGTATCCAACCTTGTTTTTTTAAGAAAACAGAGGATTTAAAAAAAAAATTGTGTCACTCACTGTGTTAATTTTAGTTAACATCTCCAGACTCTTATACTGTAGAAAATGTTTGAAAGCAGGTATGGAACCCTGTAGCCCCTCCAAATGTTGATGGACTCTAACTCATATCTGACTGAACCAAACGTGGTGCCCTGCAGAGGCCATCTCATTGGGTAACCCACGAGTGATGCACCCCAAAACTTTCTGTCCCACCACCCTGAAATCTTGCTTAAACATTCCGGCCCATTCATCCGTCTTGAGAGTGATCTTGGGAGACAAGATCCTTTTTAGTGTGTATATAAATAAGCATATGCAAATTTAGACACGCTTTTTGTCCTGTGGGCATGAGCCCAGAGAAATCTAAATGGTGCTAGCGTGTTGGTTAATAATTTAATTATAACAGCATGGACTGAAATTACAAGACCAAAAAATGGAAAAATAGTTTAGGCCAGGTTTCCCAAACCTGATGCCTTCCAGATGTTTTGGACTACAACTCTCGGCACTCTGGCCAACGGGCCAGGCTTGCTGGAGTTGATGGGAACTGAAGTCAAAAATACCTGGAAGGTACCAGCTGGTGGAAGGCAAGTTTGGTGCTAATAATGGAAAATTGGCTGAAAAGGAATGGAAAGACTGGTCAGGGTTTCTGGCAACCTGCTTCCTTCCAGAAAGAAGCATTTCTGTTCACCTGGGGCTTCTTAATTCTTCTTTTGGGAAGTACTAAATATCCCTTGTGGGAGTAGTACGTCCTATTTGCACAATGCGACCCACCGCTTGCAGTGGGGAATCAGAAGGTCAGGAAATAATTGGTAGGAGCTTAGGTATGCTGTTGGATGTTGGGTGGAACATACCATTTAATAAAATGAACACACATTAACAGAACTGGAACTGATGTGGGAAATCTGAAATCAGAAAGCATGAGGAACCCGAGGAACCCACCAATGAATTGATTTAAAGATCCTGGACTGTGCAGAAATGGATAGACTGAATTTATCATTGAAGGAGAAGGAAGATACTGACTTCTATCAAACTTGGGAATCTTTTTATTATTGGCTAGAGAAACGGGACTTCACATAGATTTAAATATGTTTTTAAGTTATCATAGATGGAAAAAGAAGGGTGTGGGGGCTGACCCAGCGGGCTCGATGTTCTTTGATGATGGATGTTGTTTGTAGTTTTCTTTTTGTAGGAGTATAATTTCTCAAATAAAACTTATTTTAAAAAAAGGAATCCAATGGGAAAATGAAAATTGGATGGATTCTCCCAATTCAGACTCCTCCATTCTGGCTTATCAGCTCACATTGTGAGCATGTCTCTGCGGGGCAACTCAAGTCAGCTCAAGGACTTTCCTCTTTAGGTCGGAGCATAGCCAGCCTATGTTTAACCCTAATGCCATTCATGCAAAAAGGACCCCCAGCCTGCATGGCCTCGTGAGAAACAGCTGATTTGCAGGAAGGAACAAGTGGGATCAGGAGCAGCATGAGAGGCGAGCGTGAGAACAAAATAAACAAAAAATTAAGAGTGCAGATCGGGCTCTTGGAAGGCCTGAGTTCTATCCCCCTTCTTGGCCTTGCAGTTCAGGGAGAGATTAGGGGCCAGCCTCCAAATTGCTGGCTAAACTGCCTCGCAGGCTTGTCACAAGGACAAAAGGCCGGTCGCCTTGGCTTCCTCGCAGGAAAAAAAGACTGGATAGAAATATCATGGCTCTCATGATAATGAAACGGATGGTGTTAGTTTAAGCACTAAAATGTTTGCGTGTCACCAATTCCAGGAAGTGCAAGCAGCTGCAACTGCTTCCATGCTCCGACTCGCTGGTCCAGGCCTTGCTCCGTGTCACAGATATCCCATCATCGGCCATCCATCTGCTATCCCTTTCATGCGCCGGAGGAGCATCTACAGATGCACACCCCGGTTGTGGCCAGAAAAGCAAGTACTCCCTAAATAGCTGTCACTGCCACCGAAGTCCTCCGTCTGCATCGCAAAGAGCAAAGTCTGCCACTTTCCACGGTTGTCAACTCGATCCCCCTCCAGAACAGAGAAGAGTTGGTTTCCTTCCCAGGAGAAAAGACATGTGAATTGATTGAAAGCACATCTTGCTCCCATTCCAAGCCAGTGAAGGAGTCTAATTTTAATTTGCTACGCACTGATAATGGACTTCTTGCTGTAATGCAATGCATGTGAAGTTTTATTATATTTCTCCAGAAAGAAAAGTAAACCGGGATCACATTTCCTTGTTCCAGTGTCTCATTAGCCTTTCCCTTCCTTGAGGTATCACATATTTGGATCATGTCCATTATTGTGTGTTTCCTTTCCAGTTTGTTATTACTGACATCACAATGAAGGTTTCCATAGCTGAGTAAATTTGGCTGGATTCACACATGGTCTTACAGAAAGCAGACCGATCGAAATCGATGGGACTTGATTTCAGTAGGGATTGTACAACCTGGGATGCGTTTACTCAGAAGTGAGTCCCCCTGTGTTGAGAAACACAGACACAGAGCGAGCCAGAAGGGGTCTCCCGGGCCATCTAGTCTGACCCCTGGCTCCAGCCAGCTCTTCTCATGACATGCCCACCATGTGCAGGCCCAGCCTATCCTTGACCACCCGCACCGATGGGGCCTCAACCACCTCTTGGGGAAGCCCATTCCATATAGGAACATAGAATGAACCTGCCGCCTGATGTGGGGTTCGAACCCACAACCCTGAGCTTAAGCGTATCCTGCTCTACCAACTGAGCTAGCCAGGCTGATATAGGTAAATGTGTGTGGGAATATAGCCCTTAGCTATGCCCCCCTTCTCAAACACGCCCAGGCCACTCTGGTGCCATCCTCTGAAACAGGGGTGCTGAAACCTTTCCAGCCCCGAGTCCAGTTCCATCTGGGAGATGCTCCTGGGCTCTGCCTTCCTGAAGTGGCAGAAGGGATGGAGCCAAGCTGTTCAGCAACTGCTAGGAAATCCCTTGCTGCCAGCATCTAAGCCTTGCAGGACCTTAGCCACGTTTCTCAGATTTGCCAGGTCAATTCGGCTTTCTACTCAAGGCTGCTTTGCCATCTGCAAAATTCCACACAGAAAGCTCTTCCAAGGGGGAATTAACATCCCATCTTCATACGGATGCGTGCAGGATCTTTTTTCATGAGGGACAGATGCAGCAGCTGCTCGCGAAAGGGCCAGGATTGGATCCCAGCCTCTCTCTGGACAGGACCGGGAATGTTTCCTGGAAGCTGCTTCTGGGTGCAGACCTGTTAGGATCTGAGGCAGCAACACAGCGCCCCCTGGTGATGTGGTCAAAAAGGGCAGCATGGCACACCCCCAAAGGGCACGCCTTCCCGAGCAGAAGCACCCTTACTGCTTGCAGGGATGGGAGCCTATGTGATCAGGAGGTGCAGCTGGAGCTCTGGAAGGCTCTGGAAGAGGCTTCCACGTCCACGTCTGACCCCAGCGATGCAGGGCTGCTTTGGGCTGGCTGGGGTACATTTCCGGTCCTGCCTCTTGGGGTAAGTTGGGTACCCCAGCTTGGCTGGGGTAAGTTTCTGGTCTTGCCTCTAGTTTTGCCTTGACTCCTCCTGCCCTTGTGTCTACCTGGCTTCTGGACTGGCCCTGCCCTGCCCTGCCCTGCTGCCACTTCTGAGCTGCCCTGCCTCGCCGGCTTCTGACCTCGCTTGCTCCTGCCTGTGCCCCTGCGGCCTCAGCGCCAAGCCTTCCACCATCCCCAGCCGCGGAGCTCCAGCCACAGATGCCTGCTGCCTGCCTCACAGGCCTGCATCTCAGGAACCTCTTGCATCCCAAGGACTGGATCCGGTTCTGAAGGCTCTCTGGGGGGCCGCGTTCCAAATGCACTGGAGCAGAAGGCAAAGCGGGGGGCCAAGCACTAGCTTGTTTTGCGAGCTGCTACGGTGTGGAGGCGACAGCGCTGGACGGAGACTCAAGAGACCCAAATTCACGTCCCTGCTCAGCCATGAGGGTCACTCCAGACCAGTCCCTGACTCTCTGCCTCACAGGGTTGTTGTTCTGAGGATAGCATAGAAAGAAGAACTGCGGAAGCTGGCTCAGGACATTGCACGAGGATTTAAATATAATCTCACGGGAAAGCTTCCAAGTATTGCTTGACCCTCTCACTGCCGATAACTACACTTTAGGTGAAGTATTCCAACATTTTGGGATGGAGGGATTGCATGAAACCACCCAGTGGTGCTCGAGGGATAATGGGAAGGGAACAGAGCAGATCCCAAAGGGGAAGGCTGGGGAGGAAGGTGGGCTGAGCTTCCATGCCCATTTTAAGACAGTTGCCAGATGTAACTGCAAAGCTGCATGCTACCATTGCCTTGAAAAACGCTGCCATTTCCTTGGGTGCAATGCAAAACGGAAAGCGTGAATGGAGCTTGCCTGCCCACACCTTCTTCTCATGAGTCGCCCTCCTGCCCTCAGGCTTCTGGGCAGGAAAGGACCTCCATGTAGCCCCCTTAGAAGCACAACCTTCTTGCCTATCCATTATTATTTGGGAATATGTCATTCTTATTGGGAATTAAAATATTGTTATTACTGGGAGCTCAATTATTCTTCATCCACCTTGGGAAAAGTGGCTCATGAAGTGATGTGTCACTTTGAATTTAAAAGCATTTAGATGTGATGGAGGGTTGATCCCCCCCCCCCCCCCCCAAATTACAGATGAACGCGGAACTGGAACAGAAGAGTGGGAAGGAGAGGACAAATGCAGAAGCGGCACCAGCCAGAAATAAGATCCGTTCAGCCAAGCTTACATGTCGCTCAGAGTGGGCTGCCAATAGACAGATGCACACAGATGTGTCTGTACGAAGAAGCCACGGGGTGGTGACTGCAGGGTTGGACCGGGGCTTGGGGGATCCAGGTCCTAGTTCCCATCCAGTCATGAAGCTTTAGGCCAGTGTCTGACACTCAGCTTGACCTACCTCTCAAGGTTGTTGTGAGCATGCAATGGGGGGGGCATGCAAGTTGTCTTGGGGTCTTTGCAGGAGGAAAAAAGATGGGATATGAAACCTAACAGAAAGATGGCAAGGTTTACATATACGGTGCCACCACGCGTGAGCTGCTGGAAAAACCCGCTCTGCACCCCCTGCAGCTGGTCCCTCCACTGGTCATATTACGCCACTTCATGGCAAGCATTTGCCCAACCACGTCTCCTCAGAGTAAGACCCACTGAATCCCCAGGTCAGTGGGCATAGGACTGAAGCCTCAGGACAGGTAAATGTTTGAGCTGCGGCAGGACGGGGGAGGCCAAAGCAGAAGGTCCATTTTGCTTTCCTGAACGTCTAGCTCCCGTGCAGCTGAATGTCAGGAGGGCTTCCCGAAGGAGGGCTTCCCGAAGCTCGGGAGGGCTTCCCGAAGAATGCAAAATGCATTGCAGATTTAATGCCAGCAGAGGATGCTCCATGAATGGCTTCTTCTCCCTCCCCGATCCTTTTAATACACACAAGTCCACTTGGGCTGCAAGGAAGCAGCACGTCGCAAGCATTGGCGGAAGGCCTTCTGCTGGTAGGAACAGTGGCTTCAGACGGAACCTTAACTAACCCTGCTAACAGGACACGCAGGAACGGGGGAATAACGCGTAGGCGGCCCACACGCTTCCGTCCACCTCTGCCCAGCTGCCAAGTTTCATGCAGACTCCGTGCTGCCTTCCATCCCACAGACTAGCATGCGCTCACTCCGCCCGCACCATCCTCCACTTCCCCTGAAGCGGGACCGCTGCGCCATCCTGGGCATGACATGGGGGGCTTGCAAGAGACCCAGGCCAGGAAGCCCGGGGCGAGCGCTACCACCTCCGTGAGGAAGAGCTGGACTCCACTCCCCCCACCCAGCCGGAAGCCCGGCGTGCCATGCAGTGCAAGTCGGAAGGGGCCTGCCAGGGTGGATGCCTGGGCCTGTCCTGGTCACCCATCGGGCGGCAGGCCTGGGCCTTTCCACGCAGCAAAGGGGGCTCGACACGTAAAGCTGTGCCGGGTGACGGCACAGGCACCTGACGGATCCCAAGGAGCTCAGATTTCTGGGAACACTTTCACAGCACCAGAACCTCTGGGCCGCTCAGAGCAGCTTGCTTCTAACATTCCAGGTCATGTCCTCGACTTGCAAAGGTCCGGAGCCCGCCCTGCTCCCAGTGGCAGAACAGGGGTCTCCTTCCGCTCATTGCATCCCCATGCGCCTGCACCAGCGGCAAAGCCCGCTAGCCAATCCACGTTGGCTTTCCAGGGTCCGTTCGAACCAGGAACGGAATCCGTGCAACTGGACTCGGGGCGCACACGCCAGGCGTCCCCGGTGAGGGTCTGCTGCCCCAAATGCCCCCTGCAGAGTGGGGTTCCATGCCTCCCCCGCACCCCCAGGACGGCGTCCAGGCCCAGCCGCTCCCAGAGGCTGCACCAGTACCCGACACCCCCTCCCCCCTCGCTTGTGTGAGCGCAAACTGAGGACTGCGTCTTCGGCACATGCGGTTCAGGCAGTTTCAGGACACGCTCGTTTAAGACTGAAAAGGACCATTAAAATGGAACGCTTCCAAGCCCGTTCCGGGGGCAAATTCACGCTTGATGCATGGCACTGTCCTCCTTATTAGATGGATGACAGATCAAGTGGTATGTTTAAAAAATTAAGTCCTACATTGTTCTGTGCAGCACGGTTCAGGTTGCTAAGTAACGATGGTATTCCGATCTGCCATCATTTGCACAATAAAGGTCTTAAAAAACAACAAAATTAATAACCAACGATACCATGTCTTACACGGCCAACAAACAAATGTGCTTATCAGACGTGACAAGACGTCTATGTCACCAGCTCAACAAGAGTAGATCTTCACGTACAGGTGCAAACTTTACAAACAAACGACCAAAAACACAACACACAGTTTGATTAAGTTTTGCCATTTCAGTGATAAGCCTGGACCAGACTGTACCACTCCTGATTGTGGCCCAGAGGTCCACACAATGGAATGCTCCATTATATATAAAAGGGGGGTTCACAAAACAATTCCTGCTTCCAATGGAGTAACATCTTAGGGAGAAGGCTAAAATATATATTTTTTCCTCCTGGCACCTGGTATTCCTTCATAAGGGGCTTTTGTGGAACGGAAAGCCCATTAAGCAGAATGACACAAAGAGCAGCAAAGTTCACAGCTAAAAAATGAAAACACAATTACACAGGCTGGGAGGAAAAATCAAACTTTATTGATCCGTGCTCTTGCAAAACCGAAAGGAGCAACAGTGTAAGACGGTCCTCCGACAAAAAGGCTCACCGAACGGAAGCTGTTCAGGGCGAGGCCCAGTTGGGTCAGTCCCATAAAATGGCAGTGGCACTCCTGCGACCCCACAGCAAATTCATGCCCGGGGGGAGCTGCTCCCGCGTAGGGGCTCCAAGACGGACAGGTGCCTTGGCGCAGTTCCGGGAGTCAGTTCTGCCCGGCTGCTCTGCAGGTCAAAAAGGCCACGACTCGGCACTGCCGGCGGCCCTCTCCGGGCCTCACGTCCGCCTCGTCTTCTGTTTTTTGGCTTGCCTCTTCACGTCCTCGGGGCTGCCCCCGTCGGAGCCCGCGTGCCCGAGCGCACGCACCCCCTGGAGGCGGCTGGTCAGCTGCAGCAGCAAGGGGATCAGCTGGGGGAGCAGAAAGTCGCACGGATGTCAGTGGGGCAGGAGGACACCCCTCGCAGCAGCAAAGGGGTGGGCTGGGGCGAAGGTCAGCTGCCCGGCACTACATTCTGGGGACCGCTCCTCTCCTCCGCTCACACCCTCTCTCACCCTGTCCCCATCGTCTGACAACACCAAGCCAGACCCTGGAACTAGCTATTTTTACTTGTCCGTTAGATTCCTATCCCGCCTTTTTCTTACAAAGAACTCAAAGCAGCTTGCGACATTCTCCTCCTCCTGTTCTCAGCCTTATCCCCACAACAACACCCCTGTAAGGTAGGCTGGGTGGAGAGTCTGTGATTGGCCCCAAGCCACCCAGTTGGCTCCATGGCCAAGTGGGGACCAGAACCCAGGCCTGGCTGCATCCACTCCCGGCATTCTCACCACCATTCAATCGGAGAATGCACTGAATGCGCTCCAGGTCCCCTTTAGCTGCACTTTATCTGCTCTCCCTGTGGCCGCACTGGAATGCCCGACCGCACTTCAGCAAAGCAGCACCCGACTGTTGCATGAATGCGGGAAAACGAAGATGGCATTACTTTATCGTGATTGTAGCCGGCCAGGAGAAGCAGCAGCGTCAACGGCAAGGCGATGTAAGATCCCTGAGCGATATCCTGTTCAGTCATTTTTCTCTGCAAAACAGCCAGGAGAAGACACCGCTTAGCCCTGCTGCCCCACCGGTACCCGGGCAAGGCCTCTGCGCGATTGCAGAGCCCCGGTCAAGGCCTGCTCAGGGAAGACAAGGAGCGGGGATGTGGGGGCAGGATGCTGCCGGTGGTCCTGGTGGGGGAGGCGGCGGAGTGGTCCTGGACAAACGCCCACGGCCTGCCTCCCCCCAGCTGCTTTCTCTGCCACTTCTCCCCCCTCCATCCCGGCGACTTGCTTTGCTCGTTTATCAAGCAGCCACAGTAAACGCAGCGGGGGGGGGGGATGGCTTCCATTTCCCCCTTTCCCTAAAAATATTCTGCACAGCTTGTCTGGGCTGCTGGCTCTGACGTGCCTGGCAGCCTCGGTAAAAGCTCTGGGAAAGAAAAGCAGGGAAACAGAGCCGTTTGCTCACTTCCTCCTCCGCCCCCTTAAGCCCTTGATCTGCTTCCCCCAGCCAGCAGTGGAAGCAGCTGATGGAGGCCGTGATGCAGCTGGTGGGGGGGGGGATCCTGCACCCCTACAGACGACCACAGTGGCGCACCATTTTAAATCCAGGTATTTCCCCCACTGGGAACGGGCGGCAGCAGCCTGGCCCCACAGCTGGGAGGGCAACGGGGCAATGAGGGCACTGGGGCAGGAAGAAGGCCGGGGGTGTTCCTACAACCGTGACACCACGAGCGGCCACGGCGGCAGAGCACCGCGGCCTGCGGTGGGGCAGCGCTGGAACCCAGCCACCTCATCTCAGTCTGCTTCTCGGTCTCGTTTTCGGGAGCCGCCCTGCATGGGCAGCCCGTGTGCTGTGCCCAGTGAGTGAGAGATGGGGGCCCCCTCCCCACCACAGGCCCTCGCATGGCCAGTGAGCGGGGGGCCGTACCAGCCGCCTCCACACGTGCCGCTTCCGGTCCACCTTGAAGCGAAAGGTGGCGCAGCCCCTCTTAGTTTACGATTTATATCCTGCCTTTTTCCTACAAAGAGCTCAAGGCAGCTTACATCTCCTCCTCCATCTTATCCCCACAACAACAACCCTGTGAGGCAGGTTGAGCTGAGAGTCTGTGACTGGCCCAGAGTCACCCAGTTGGCTCCATGGCTGAGCAGGGACTCGAACCCAGATCCTCTGAGTCCCAGTCCCACGCTCTTCACCACTGCACCACACTGGCTCTTACTCTCGCCATGTATGTGAGAAAGCGCATGGAGCACAAGAGGGGGAAACGCTCCAGGCGCTGCAAGTGGCCACTGAAGGCACAGCAGTAAAAGCATTCCCAGAGAGGTGCCCAAGCAGTGGGGTCTTCCAAAACGGAGAATGAGGCTCAGTCGAGCAAGCGAGGAAAACAGACTCAGAAGCAAGAGTCCCCAGGTGGATTTCCTGGCCGTTCCCAGAGGGTGGGCTCACCGTAGGCTGGAAAAACAACACAATGTGTTTCTGGTACCCGACGGTGGAGAACGAAACTTGAGGCGGAGTGTAGTCATACTGGGATTTGGAGAGAGTGGAGTCCAAAAGTACCACGTAATTCTGCCGGGAAAAGGACAAGAAGCTGGTGGGATGCAAGAAGCTGCTACGAACGGAGACTCAACCAAGGCTGCTCCCTCCCGGACTGCGTGGCTCAGCCAGTCTTTGGCTACAGAAGGCCAACGCAGCCTGCCCACGCCGGCACCAGGCCTCCTTGCACTGCCACACGAGCCCTGGCAGGACGCGCTCGCACATCGTAACCGGCCCAGCTGGCAAGGAGGAACTTTCAGGCCAGTGGCCAGAGGGCTACTGCAACGGGGACAGGTCCTTCCATTCTTCTTCCATGGCCAGACTTGAAAACAAGGGAAAAGCCAATCCTCCTTTGGCTAGTAAAAAGCTGAAGGGGGGTGGGAATAAAAACAGGCAGGCTGGCCTCTTTTGCAGCTGCCACAGAAGGCAGAGGAGAAGGCGGGCTTGCCTTGCTCAGCCTCAACCCAGCAGGGAAGGCGCAAAAGCTGCACCGCTCACTGTGCATCTTGCACTGTAACAGCGCATCCTAGTCTGTCAATCTGCTGCTGTACGGAGAGAGGGCGGGAAATCGACCGTCCCAATTCCATGCGGGCTGGTGGTGATCAGTGGCCAGCAAAGACTTCAGGTCCTGTTCCAGCTGGTCATACCATTGCCCACACGCTGCTACTGGGCCCAGTCCGGCCTTCCCAGCATCAGTCTTCTATCGCGATTAAGAACAACTGAACTCCAGGAGTTTCCTTGCAGGGTTGGGCAGTATCTCCAGGCACCTGAGAGGGCCTTCCTGGCGCTGGCGCTCCCGGTCTGCTCTTGCAGCCTGTCCTGGCATGCGAGCGGTGCCCCGAAGGGAGGCAGATGGGCATCCCCCCCCCACCCTCCGTGGCCCTCTGCTCCTGTGGATTGTTCCGAGGAGGAGGGGACGAGCCAGGGGTGTGGGAGAGAGCGAGGGGATGACTGAGGTTATGTCCCAAAGCCCCTTTTGTGTTTCCAAAACTGCCAGAGCCAGCCAGCCAGACGCACACGCGGGGAAGCAGCGCGTACCTCTCCGTCCCGGGGCAGTGGAGGGAAATGGAAGAAGGAAGACTGGCCTAAGGAGACGGTGTGAACCGGGTTGTCAAGGTTTTCGCTTTTGTAAAGCTTCGCCTGCGAGGGGAAAAAGCACAGAAACAAACCAGACCCCCAGTATGGTTAACAGAGGCAGAACAGAGCTGTAATCTCCTGCTCCCTCCTCAGTCTAGTCTTTCCCAGAGGAAAGGGGAATGAAGCCAGGAAGGGAAAGGCCATGTTGCAAATTGTGGTGTTCTTGTCGTTCATTTTGCAGGAGCTACGGCAAAGCTTCAGACACGGGTGTGGACGGCTTCCACCTCCCAGGCCACGCCTGGCTCTCCCCTTGCGTACACCCTCCCAAAATCCATCCACCCCTTGTGCCTTGCGTCCTCTGAGCCTTTTATTTGCTTCACACATTCATAAGTCACCTTTCTGGTGCTTGAGATGATAAAGAAATCAGGTTAAAAACAGTCACACTCAAAATGCCACAAATTTAGAGGAGCAAAGCAGAAACTTTCTGTTCTATAACGTTAAAATGAAAACCAGAGCAGCATGAAACGCAACGAACTGTTATCTTCGGCTGTGCATACTCAATGCACCACAGTTGGCACATACGTTCCACACCAGGAGCTGCACAATGGGTTGCCAAGATGTAATACACAAGCCTTTACACAACTGGCTGGACAAGCAAAATGCGCTGTCTCGTGTGTTGGCAAATCTTTACTTTGTTGGCACAAGGAGAACATAGAAATGAAATAATAGGAAAAGGAATGATTTAGCTGGAGCCTTCTCTTGCACAATTTGGTTTCCACTGACCATTTGCACTAATGCAATGATACATCTGGAGATTTCCCCTGGAGATGGAGGGTGACACCACAGGAAAGGCCCCGTTCTGGGTCTCCCACAAGCCTGGCCCCTTTTTGAGGTGGGTCATACAACGGGGAATCTAGCGACAACTACAGAAGACAGGAGGCAGCTCAAGCACCCCAGCTTCTCTTCCTCCCCAGGGCTAAATTCTTATATCCTGGCACATCTCTTCAAAGCTTAATTAACTCCAGGGGCTGGAGGTTGCAGCCACAGGGATAAATTCCTCCCCTTTGCTACAGAGCTCGCCTTCCATGCAAAAGTCAAGATCTCAGGCAATCATTTGCAACTTTGCTTACAGACAACACCCAAGCAACCTAAGCCAACGTCTTCCAGTTTCCAGCAAGGGTTTCGGAGCAGCAGGCTCGGCACACATTCCTTCTGGATGGCGCATAGGATCACAGAACAGTGGAGTTGGAAGGGACCATAGAGACCATCTAGTCCAAACCCCTGCTGTTGCGGGACACCAATTTACACCATCCCACTCAGAGGGCTGTCCAGTTTCACCTTGAATGTCTCTACTGTGGGAGAGCCCAGCACCTCTCTAGCCAGCTGGTTCCACTGTCATATTGTTCTGACAGTGAGGAAACTTTTCCTAATATCGAGCCTGAATCTTGGTTGCCGCAACTTGAACTGATTATTCCATGTCCTACACCCTGCTATCAGCAAGGAGAGATCTTGGCCTTCCTCTTTGTGACAGCCTTTGAGGCACTTATAAAGATATATCACATCCCCCCTCAGTCTTCTCTTCTCAAGGCTGAACATGCCCAGTTCTCTCAGCCTCTCCTCAAGGGCAGTGTGTTCCAACCCCTGGATCACTTTTTCTTGCCCTCCTCTGGGCACTTTCCCATTTTTCCGCAACTTTCTTAAATCTTGGTGCCCAGAACTGGACGCAGGGCTACAGATGCCAATGGCCTGCAAGTCCATTCTACAAGGCAGGGTGGCCAGATGGGGTATCTGCATCTCCTGGGAGATCTTCTGGTGATCTGATATGGGTCCACAAGAACTCCTGCCTCCAACCTTTCTATGGGACAAAGTGTTCCAGGACGTGACTTCCACAGAAGAATCAGAATGCTCCACGATGAAAGAAAGTGGACTTTGGGGTCAAAGGACAGTAAGCTCAGCGTCCTCTGGAACGCACAAGGAAATCTTCCGTTCAGAGCTGTCTTTCCTCTGCCCTCGCATGCCACTGCAGCAGGTGCTGGAGGGCAAACACGGATCCCAGAGCCAAGCGCTGCCTGAGCCTGCTGCAACACTAGGGGCCCGCCTGCAGCCCTCCGGAGCCTGTTAGGCAACTAGGGGCTGATGGGAGTTGTGATCTAGGAACATCGTGAAGGTCATGCAACGCCCATCTCAGTCACGGGACTCAAGCTGAGCAACCATCCGCTGTACCAGCACTACAGGCACTCAACCACTCAATGAACTCAGTTCCTCCAATGAAATCCCTACACACACACACACACACACACACACACAGTGGAGGAGACCTGGGGAGGACTGAAATTGCGCACACTTACCCACAGGGTGGGGATATACTCCGAGGAAGTGAACACGTTGCCGCTTAGGTCAAACTGGTTAATTTGTCGGAATGCGATGATATTCACCCCTTCAATGTCACTGCTGCTAACCTGCAAGATGGAAAAACGCAGGGCCTCAGCGCTGGGCAGGCGGAGGATGCTATTCAGGCCGGCTCCCTCGGCAGTCAGCGCGGAGGGCCACGCCGCGTCACAAGCGCCGGGTGGGGGGGTGCCCTCCTTCGCTCTCCGTGCTGCCCCGCCTCCTGCTGGAATGCAGACCCCCATTCATTCCAGGTCGGGGCATGTGAACCGTGAGAGGGAAGAATGTCTGCCTACCTGCCCCCCTCCCCCCGGGACTCCAAGCTCTGTCATCCCCGGCTGGAATGGGCCAGGGTCAAAGACTGGAAGCAGAAAACATCTGGAAGGCAAAAGGCTGGGGAAGCAGGGCCTGGGCTCACTTGCAATTCCTGGGGGAAGGAAATGGGGAGGCGAAGAATTAGCCGGCAGCCCATTTGCCCCGGCTGCACAGCATATAAAATGCGTCCCTGTCGCCGTTTATAAGGATATTATATATTATTAATTGTCATAATATAGGAACTAAAATGGAGGCATTATTGGTCTCCTGGGTGGTGGGGGCACTGTAGTATTTCCTTTTTTATTCATTAGTTGGGCTTTTGTGTGTTATATTATTGATATTGTGATGTTTGTATTTATGGTTTTTTTCTGTGTTTAAAAAACATTAAAAAGGAGGGGGGGAAATAAGAACCAATTGGGAAGCAAAGACAATCTATTGTGTGCAGTGGGCAGGCGGGAGACACCCCCACCCCCCGCATGCCCTGGACTACAAATGCCCTTACCACTGACTATGCTGAGTGGGGATTATGGGGCTTGTAATTCAAGATTCATGGAGGGCACTGCAGGCCTGGCTCTCCTTTCTCTGCAGTGGACTAAAGCCTCTTCCAGCATTTATGAGACTGTGGCCATAAACCCCTGTTTATGGAGTGTGCTGGCCCAAGATGCAGAAAGCCGAGGGGCAAAGGGCAGCTTCTGCAGAAGGGAACGGCCTGTTCCAACTTCCGACGCGTTTCACAGGCCGGAAATGCTTGATCAGGCTGAGGAGATGAGCAAGCGCAAGCACACAACGCTGCCCCGGAGAAGTTCCATGCTCCACTGGGCTTAATGCAAGGTTGTCGGGCCATAAAGAGGAGGGAAAGGGCCACAGATCATTGCTGGTCAGGAGGCCCGCACAGACGCAAACGGGGTGGAGAGGGGCAGCCGACTTGTTCAGAGGGTGGGTCACCGTCTGCAGCTGGAGAGGCTAAAGGGCTCAGGAGCGGGCACAGGAGGAGAGGAAGGCCTAAAGGGGGACGCAGAGCACAAGAGGGGACACAGCAGCTCCCACAACTCCCACGCACACGCTTTTCCCCAGGCCAAGTGCATTCGCTTTATTCCCCACCTGCAGGGATGCCAAGGCAGCTCCCTTGCACTGCCTCTGTTCCGTTTCATCCTCACAACCACCCTGAGGAGGAGGCCAGGCTGGGAGTGGCTCATCCCGCGTTCCCCACTGAGCTGCAGGGCTGAGGGAGGACTAGAACGGCATCTCCCACATCCCGGTCCACACTCCAGCCGCTCCACCACGTCGGGCGGCCCGCCGGCCTTCCCCCTTCCGTCCCAGCACCGATCTTCCCGCTCCTCCGAGCCACGGCAGGCCCTCCGCTCAGCCGCTTCCAATGCACCGAAATCCTCCTCAGAGGCCAGCGCTCCAGCCAGGACGCCGCACTCTGGATGGGGTCTGACCAGAGCAGAACAAACGAAGGGGCCCGTTCGAAAGGCAGACCGCCCCACTTGTTGGTTGCGGTTCAGTTCTCCATTCCTTTAAGAACATTTGAACAGCTACACCCATCTTCTGAGATGCTCACTATTCCTCTGAAATGCAGGTGAGGCATCCCATCAGCCACGGCTCAATTGACAGACCTTGGATGGGTCCTGCCAGGGCATTTCTTAGCCTCTTCCTGACCATCTCATGCCAAGCCCATAAACATGGTGGTAGCACGGACATAAAACATGGGATTCCCTTTGTCGTTTTCCCTACCAGGTGCACAGCAAAGCGCTTTCCACATCACCTACAAAGCCCTCAGCGGCTTGGGACTTGGCTATCCAAAGGAGCGCTTGCGTCCATATCTGCCCTCCCGCCCCCTGAGATCGGCGGCAGAGGCCCTCTTCCAGGAACCCTCTGTGAAGGATATTAGGAGGCAGAGCACCCGGAGGAGGGCCTTCTCTGCGGTGGCCCCCAACCTATGGAATGCGCTCCCCAGAGAGGTCCGCCTGGTGCCCTCGTTATTTGTTTTTCGGCGCCAGGCCAAGACCTTTTTATTTAAAAGTTATTTTAATTGTTAATTTGACTATTTATTGGGTTTTATATTGTGCCAAGATGTCTCCAAATTCTTAAGGTTAATAGTGTGTATTGTGTCTGTTTTGTAAGCCGCCCCGAGGCTCTTTGCGAATGGGGCAGCATAGAAATGTTTTAAATAAATAAAAATAAAATGTGTTTTAAAAACAAACACTTGTTATCCAGCAGGAAGGCAGCTGAGAGAGACTTGAGAGGACACCCACACGCAGAGACCAAAATTCTGTCAAGCACAGAAATGCTCGAGTGCCCCTAAAATAGCTCTCTGGATTGCAGCCAGCGTCCTCAGTCCAAAAGAGCCTCAACATCACTTTTACATACAGCATTTTGTAAGGAAAAGCCCGACTCCTTTCAGCAGGCAGTTCCTCCAACAACTGGCCGCCTCCCACATTATTTTGTTGATACATACAAGTTCTGAGCATTAATCAGCGATTAATAACATTAATCATCATTACTTAATTACCCTGGGCAAGGACTAGTAATAGCTGCATTTAAAACAAGGCTTGGGAACTCACTTAACTCGTTATTTAAACCCTCTGATAGCTTTTATTTGCAAAAGTGCAACAATATTGCCTTGAACAAAATCCTAAGCTAATTGATTTTCCCTCTGGGGTGTTCTCCAAGTCAGGGCATCCTCTTTAGCAGCATTCACAACCTAGTAAATCAGGCATTTAATTCAGATAAAGGTCTACCTTGATTGCCGAATGCTGAGGAAGGGCTCTCTCGATATGAGCATTGCCTTCAGGTTTCAGCTGGACGTGATACACACAGGAAGGCTTAAAAAAAAAGGAAAACGGGGAGTTAATTTACACAATGCACATTAAAGATAACTTGGTTTGAAATGCTTATTGGCGATCAACAGTGGAACTAGTTGCCTAGAGAGGCCAGGGGCTCTCCCACACTAGAGACATCCAAAAAGAAACCGGGCAGCCCTCTGAGTGGGATGGTGTGACGTGGCGTCCCACCACAGCAGGGGTTGGACCCGATGGCCTTCACGGCCCCTTCCAACTCTCCTATTTGATGATTCTAGGAGCAACAAGGCTCCTTCAGCAATCCATTCTGCACGTCACATGAGCGCTCACCCACAAAGCAGAGTCCCCCCACACTTCCCAGGGGTTCACTCCCCCAGCACCTCTCAGGTAGGAGAGTGAGGAAGGGTCGCCTGTCTGAATGAAGGCTCCAGTCCTCCCTTGCCAGGGCAGAGGCAATGCACGGGCCCGGCTCATCGGGGCTGGAACCTGCCTCCCCTCACTGGAGACCTGGGCCTACGAGGCACGCTCTGCCCCACCAGCCGGCTGCCCACGGGCACTTGCTGAATAAAGGCCGAGAAGCACGGCTTCCAGGGCTGGCCATGAGCCGGGTGCACCTTGCAGGCGTCCCCACGGCCCATTTCGAACAGGTGGAAACGCCGCCCGTAGCAACTTGCAGCCAGAGCTTGAAGTGAAACGGCACTGCCATCTTTGGCCTGGAAGCCTCCGACTCCAGCATCTCCGCTCCCGGAGGTGGGCCCCAGGGGTTTCTCCAAAACGGGACATGTTCCTTGGGCTGAAAGCGGCCCAGAGTCTCCCGCTCACCCCACCTCCGCATCATGATTTCCCCGTTCCAGGCAGGCACTCCCACACAAAGCCCACCACTCGCCTTCGGGTCCTCACCAGCAGCCCACGCAGCCTGAACTTGCCCTCTTCGTCGGTGACGGTGTCTTCGCCATAAATGCTGCATTCTCCTTGTCCCACAGCTTCCACCGAAACGCCTTGCTCGGGTTCGCCGTTCAAAGAAGAAACGGTTCCATAACAGCTGGAGAAAAGGAGCGAGAAAGCACTCACTGAATGCCCTTCAGCTCATTCCAGCAGGGGGCAGAGGGGGATGAGGATGAGATGCAGAGCCATTCCACCAACCTTGACGAACAGTCACTGGCTTTATTTTCCTCTACCCTCCCCATCCCTTCTTCCCTTTGTGCAGAGCCCTTTTTAGATTTCCAACAGATCCGTTTTTAAGCACGCAAGCTGCTCCCAGAGACTTCACCTCCAAGGAGCCAGATGACGATGTTTTCAACAAAAGCGTACATTTTCGGGTGCCTGCGATCTTTCTTTAGAGGGGCAATCACACACTGACTGACCTGTAAGCTGTCCTGTAACCAGCAATGGTGATTTTCAGATTCTGTCCTTCCTGCACTTCGATCATTTGGGACGAGGGTTTGAAGCGAAACTCCTTCATCATGGGCTTGAAGTAATACTGCCCTGGGCTCTGTGAAGGAGCATCAGACAAGCGGCTGCATTACTTGAACTCTGCTTGCTCATGTCTACCGTGCTTGCTCAGGAGTTGGAAGGGCCACGGCCGAGCCATGGGCCCCGAGTTCTGCACACAGAAGGGCACTTTCCCGTCCTGCCCCATCAAATCCATATTAGCAGCCCCAGCCAAGAGGAACTGGGAAAGACCCCAAGCCTGGAGCACCGCTGCCTTTGAAAGCCCGCCGTCCTGGGCTAGACAGTCTACCAGCCCAAAACGAAATCGTCACCGCAGGCGTCGTGTCAGGGGCTGCAGACATTCGGCCCTGGGGGACGTTCAGCTCTTCCAGGGACTGGGCCCAGATGGCTACGGCCCTTCTCCTCATCGGAATCCCTTTCCCCAACCTGAAGGATCTGGCAGCTCCCCATCTCTTGCCCAACTCTTTCCTGCATTCTGCGAAGAGGAAATGCTTCCCCCAACACTTTCTGCCAGGGTTGCACAAGTAGGAAGGTTCCTTATGGACTCCCAGAGGCCCCTTTCCAGAAGGATACGCAGTGCCAGCTCCCCTGCCATCCACCATGACCTGGGGCAGGCAATTCGGATGCTTCGGATGAGAACTCCCCTCTTCCCTACAACCAGCTGTGCTGGCCGGGGCTGCAACCCGACCAACAGAGGCACCCGCCTTGCTAGATTTTGCCTAATCAGGTGGCAGCCTTTCTCTAGGGTCTGAGACAGACCTTTCACTCACTCCACCGGAGAGGGCTGGGCAGTCTGCCAGCTAAGCTGCGGTCTCCCAGGTACGGTCTGAAGGCAAGTGAGGCAGCTGGCTCACTGCAGCTAGGCAGGTCTGGCTCTGGTTAACGCTTGGAGGGGCAACCCCCCTGGAACCACACTCGGCCACCCTCCGTTCCACAGTGGAAGAAAGGTGGGATAGAAATGCACTGCATGTGCTGCAGAGTTAGATTTGACCTCTGAAGTTGCTTTATATGGTAGGCAAACCATGGTTCTAATGCACCTAGTGTGGTCTTTGCTGCAGGGTGAGTACATTTTGGACTCATGGAATGCCAGTTTGTTTGCTTTTTCCCCTGCTCCGGTTCAACTGCAAAGTCGTGCCCAACCCTTCATGACCCCATGGACAACACTCCTCCAGGCCCTCCTGTTCTCCACCATCCCCCTAAGCTCACACTTCCGTGACTCCATCCAGCCACCTCATCCTCTGCCGTCCCCTTCTCCTTTTGCCTTCAATCATTCCCATCTTCCTCCAGTGAGTCCTTCCTTTTCATTAGGTGGCCAAAGTATTTGAGCTTCAGCTTTTTACTAGAACGGCCAAATCCACTCACCAACTGTGTAAGAATGCACACACTCACACTCCCAGAATTAAGCAGATTCTGAGCCTGGGCATCTGTCGTGAGCACCTAAGCTCAACAAGCTTCCCACTCCTATGACATGAAAAGCCACTCCTGATTGTGCCAAGCATTCTTCACTCCAGCCAAAACCTGCGGCACCTTAAAGACGAGCAGGTTTATCACGGCACCAACTTTCATGGCCTACAGTCTATTTCATCAGATCCACGAAATGCATTCATGAGTTCCGTGCAGATACAGACACGGTTGGGGAGATGGAAGGGGCTAAACACTCAGGACGGAGGAACTGAAAAGCAGGAAGTACAGACGGCAACAATTACTTCAACACGGATCTTTCACAAAACAGTTACCCAGTGATGTTTACAAGTATACACTGGGCCCAGCCAGGGAAACACACGGACCTCGGGATTCTGTATGTATCCATCTACTCTTTCTTCAGAGCCTTAGTGATTCCACTTCCCTGCCAAAAATACTCCCAGGAGCAGCTTACATGCAATCAGTAAAACAAGAAAATCCCTACCCAGAGACTTACAATCTAAAAAGGCACAACACAAAAAGGAAAAAGGAAGAGAAGGGATTAAAAATTAGCGAGTGCTTCAGCAGGGCCAAGAGAAAGGCTTGCCTCTCCCTCTCACTTGCTTCTGTACATTCTGGTGTGCGTGACCCTTGCGGAGAAACATTTCACGCATCTAATGAAGTGAACTAACACTTATGGCATAATGGATCTGCTAAGTCTTTTAGGTGCCACAAAACTCATCCATGTTTTTGCCAAAACTCTCTTAACATGACAACCCCACTGGAAATTTATTTTTTAGCTGCAGAAACTGGGGCAGGAGAATCATTTTGTCACTGTTTTCTAAACAAACGGGAGAGATAGCATTTCAAATCATGCAGGGGTCTCCCACTAGACCCCCATCGACCTTCTGCCCACCCCAGTCAGTTCTGACGAACCGCTGCTCCCCAGTAATTCCCCCTCCCGCCCCCAGACCTGCCCCCAAGGGCAGGCACCGATCTCAACACCATACCAGGTTGGAGAACGTCAGCATGCCGTTGTCTTGAGTCAGGAGGTTGGAGCGGAACACCCCTCCACTCAGGGAGAGGAGGACCCCCGCAAGGGGGTGGCCATCTTCAGATTTAATCTGTTTAAAATGAAGAGCAATGTATCACCATCCCGTGTGCCAGGCACTTTAATCAAGCCAACCAAGAAAGCAACATCGGTTCCATGTAATGCAGCATCTCAAACCAAGGTTCTACCCAGTTCTACATTTCTGGCAACAACTGCAGTAACCAGCAAATAGTTCAGAGGGCTCTGGGCAGCAACTGCGCAACTTCTGCTCAAATTAATTTTTGTTTTCCTCTGGCAACCAGGATTGCAATCCTGGTGGGCTCTTCCTTCACTGGAGGACTTCAGGCAGAGGTGGAGATTGACCTCATGCTGGAAGCCCCGGCTCTGATTGTCCTGCCTTGGGCAGGGGAATGAACTAAAGGACAGCCCTCCAAGGCACTTTCTGATTCTACGATCCTATGGACTGACTTGCCCATGCAGGAGAGCAAAAACCAGATTCCTACAATGGAGAAGAACTTCATGCTGCCTGCTAAAGTTCCAATGGCCAAATTACGTGCTAGTTTGGATTTAAAACGAAAATAAAAACATTGTGCTCCATCGGGGAGTCTGCTCACAGCTTGGGACAGAGGCACAAACTACCATGGCCAATCAGTGCTCATCTAAGTGAGAACGTCAGGGCCCTGGGCAGCGCCACATGCAGCGGCCGGGGCAGCTCGGCTCCGGTTCAGCACCCTGGCCAGCATTCCTGCCCCACCGGAAGAGACGCTGCTCCACCACCAGCCTGGGCAACTGCCAGGGATTTGCACCTGGTCCAGAGAACCATCCGGGGAACTCCAACTGCTCCGCCACTGCTTCTGGCTTTCCTGACGGTCTAAAGCCGTTTCCAGTGGTTGCCAGCTCCTTCAGGGACCAAGAGGAGTGCTGGCTAAGTGGTCTCCAGGCACTTTGCTAACGGAGCGCCTCTTCCCTATCAACCTACCCGGCCCCTTACACCTGCTTCTGGGGTCCTTCTGAGGGAGCCCCCTCGTTAGGAGATAAGGATGGTGGCTACAAGAAGGAGGGCCTGTTAGGAAATGGTGCCCCGACTATGGAATGAGCTCCCAAGAGAGGCTCACCGGGCGCCATCTTTGCATTCTTTTTGGCACGGAAGACATGTCATGTCATGTCATGTCATGTCAAAGGCATGCCATGAGTGGTCCACTGGAGCTGGGGGTCAGACTAGATGGCCCGGGAGACCCGTTCTGACTCGCTCTGTCTCTATGTTTCCATGTTTTATTCCACCAGTATATTAATTGTTAAACTGGTTTTAATGCTACTTGAATAGAAGAGGATCAGCATTTTATGCAATCTGGAATTCTGATGGGTACGCGTCTATCGTTGTTTTATTGTCATGTTAATCTTTGAGATGTTTTTATTGTACTGTTTTATACCATTCGGTATGGTTTCACTCTTGTAACCCGTCCAGGGAGCCATGTGGCTATTGGGGCAGGTTAGAAATTAAATAAATAAATACGGGGTCCAAGGTCCCCTTTCGCAGAGCCGGACAGCAGCCCTACTTCCCTGGGGATCATAGCTTGGATGGTCTGGCACCAAGACACCCAGTTTCAGCCACTTCATTAACATGGACTTCCTGACTTGCTTGTGCGAGGCGTACAGCAAGTGGCAACGCCACACAGGGAGTGCGCCTGTGTTGTCTTCAGACAAGTAAAGATCCACCAAGGCCAGAGACGGATTCATGTTTTGGGAGGCAGCAGGAAAACCCATGCCCTTCCTTGAAAGTAATTAATGGCAGTGTCTGTCCTTTGAGCTTCTTGACCGAAATCTCCGCCGTTCACTGTCTCTCTCGTATTAACGTTCGCCCTGAACGCTCCAGAGGAAAAGCACGAAGGAGAGCGAGGGGAAAAGTTACCTCGAAAGTGACTCCAGCAAGAGCAAAAGCTTTGAAGTCCCCGATCGTCCCTTCCACGGCACTCAAAACAAAGCCTTCCTTTTGGGCAGTCACGGTGTACTCAAGGTCGCTGTGCAGTGGCCCCACACTTCCGGAAAAACACGAGAAACAGCATTCACTGCCAGCTCAGAGGCATCCTCCTACAGGCCTCACCAGCGAATAACCGCACGGCGTTAACATTCAAGCACCGAGCCCAGCTGAAAATTTGCTACGGGGGAACACACCGCCATTCCTACAACAGCACCCGATGCCTCATAAAACCCGAGGGTCACGGACGGCCGCCCCAGCACCCATCTGCATCTCGGCCTGCTCAGGTATCATCGCTGGTCCCCCATCCATCCCCCAGTGCCTCATTCAGGGGCAAATCCCAGGGACCCACCATCCCCCTGGTACGTGCCATCACAACCGCTCTGGTCCCTTCCGACCCAGTCCACGGGAACGGACCACGACACCTTACCTGTAGGAACCTCTGTCGTCTGTGAAAACAGTGATGAGCGGAGATGGGGTCCCTTTCTCGCCAATTATGATCTCAACCCCCTCCAGTTCGGGATGAATTGTCCCTTCCAGAAACAAGCCTGCTTTTCCATGTATTTCTATCAGCTTCCCAGGACAGCTCTCTTGATTGGAGACGAAGCAGGGGGAGAAAAAAAGAGAGCGGGTTCTAACGGGGGTTCAAAAGTGATGGAAGCTCTGTGGGCCTATAGCGGGGTGGGCAGGATCCAGGCCCTCCGGTTCTACTTTCTTTCTCTTCTGTACTGTACCCTCTAGACCAGTGGGGGCGAACCTATGGCAGATGTGCCACAGTGGGCACGCAGAGCCCCCTCTGTCGGCACGTGAGCCAAGTCGCCCCAGCAGCCGAGCATCAGATAACAGTGCACGCAGGGGCCACGAGCATGCGCAGAAAGTGCACTGCTTAGCGGTGCCAGGCAATGATGTCACGAGCCACAACTCATTAGTCACAACTCATCCGAACTTTCGCACGGCTGGTCAGCGCGCTGCCAAGGAGATAAACATGCTTGCTTGCACTGGCTGTGAGTTGTTTTTTCTACACTAAAACCTCAGTTTCCAGGTTTTACCACAGTGTTGGCACTTTGCGATCAATAGGTGGGTTTGGGTTGCAGCTTGGGCACTCGGCCTCTGCAAGGGTTGCCATCACTGCTCCAGGCCCACCAAATGGTTTCAGGGGGGGGGGGGGGGGGCTTGGAGGGGCCACTCAGGAATAGCATTCCGCTTTGGATATCAGAACTCGGCTCCCAGTCCTTTCGCACAGAAACGCATGCTGGGGAAAGCATCCATTCACAGACGCCATCGTGGCTGCGACCGCCACCACCCAGGGCCCTTCCTCCAGTAGGTGGCGAGTTCTAATTCTGATTCCCCACAAATCCCCTTTGTACGTGCCGCTGCAACTGTTTCTGCATGTCCTCCACATTCTGGGACAACGGCTTTTGTGTGCTCTCCATGTTTCTCCCTATCTATGTGCGGCCCGCAAGCCGCAGCATTGCCTGGGCCAGCTCACCACTGGTGCACCCCCTGTCTGTCTGTCTGTCTATCCATCTTTCCGCAGACTAATTCAGAAGGGTGGTTTTCAACCTTTCCACAGCTGGGGACCGGCAAAACCAGAAAAACCAACTCGAGGACCACCGAGGCAGGAAGAAAAAGGGAACGGCACGGACAGAGGCTGGGAGCTTTTCGTTTCCAGGATCATCAGGAACTTCCCTCTCTGCAGCCCAATGGAGAAAACGTACCTCCACTGACAACCGTTTCTATGGAGGGCGGGTAAAACAGGAGCTCCTTGGAGGACGGCGTTACTGTGATTTTCTCCCCAGACCTGGAATAAAAACCAAGACAGAGGCTGGAGCCCAACCTTTCCCAGCCTGAGGCTTCCAGCTCAGGGTGCAGCACCTCAGGAGCCAGGGTCCCAGTCCATGCCTTCAGGCTCTCCAAACGGCCAGCCCTTTCCCCACCAGAGGGGCTTCTGGCTTTTGCAGGCTTTCCCCCATTCTAAAAGGTGAAAATGTCTCTCCTGAGGCTGTTTGGCCCCATCCCTGCTTTGTATTGGCCCCACCCATGACTGAAAGGAAGCACCAGGAGCTTCTCCGGGAAGGAAGCTGGCCCTCCGGCTGAAAGCGGTTCAGCTCCTTGCTCCAGGAACCCTCTTCGAGGGAGGTGCGGAGAGTCTCCACTCAGAGGAGGGCCTTCTCTGCGGTGGCACCTGGACTGTGGAACATGCTCCTCAGAGAGGTCCACCTGGCACCGACCCTCTACTCCTTCCAGCGCCAGGCAAAGACCTTTCTATTTAACCATCATTTTAATAACTAATATCATTTTAATAATATCATTAATTGCATACAGTCATGTCTTTTTATTTTTTCTTTCTTTACTTTAAGAGGATATATTGAGGTTAATTGTTTTATTGTGGAATGTTTTTATGCTATTAATAATATTATATTGTTATTTATTTGGAATTTTTATTTTTGTAAGCCATCCTGAGGCTGCTGCAAAGGACAGCATATAAGTGTTTAAATTAAATTAATCAAATTAAAATTAAACATCCCACTCTGATTTAAAAGGAATGGCACAATCAGCTGATGTGAGGCAGGGCACCGTCCACTGTTACTGAATTAGCTGCTCTCTGGGTCAACTTCTACATCCTCTCCTTGAAGGCCTCACAAGTGACAACCTTGATTTGGGATCGGGGAATCTCAGTTTGATGTTTTTAAAAAAGCCATTCCTTCATTCCATTTGGACACTGTCCCATAATCAAAGCTCTCTGAATGGTTCACAAGCCAAAACGCAAAGCCATAAAATACTCTGGCTCCTAACAAACCACATTAAAAAATTAAAAATTGTTAAAACAAAACCAAAGTAGAGGAGAAAGCAAATCAAAAGCCAGCAGCCTTGTAAGGATCTGAAAGCATACTCACATTAAAAATAAATTAAAAGATCAGAAGCTTTAACTTTAAGCTGCTGTTCTAAGACAGAATCATGCTAAAGCTTGACGAGAGCCCAGACAGAAGGTTTTCCTGAAAACCTCCGTGAAAGGCAAGGAAACGCATAGAAAGGCCAACTCACCTGGCCCAGTAGGAAAAATCGTAGTGGAACGGCCCCTGCAGTTCCTCGACCATCTCCTGCACTGGCGGCTTGGAGCCTTCCTCCTCGGGCCCCTTCTTCTCCCTCTCCTGCCTGCGGGCCTCGATTTCAGCCAGCTGCTGCTCCCGACGCAGCTCCTGCTGCGATTTCAGTGGGCCAAGCACCAAGTCCGGCTCGCTGTCGATCGAAGATCTGAGGAAACAAACCGAGCGGGGCCGTGTCTCATCCATGCAGAACCAGCCACCAAGAAAACATAGAACGGCATGGAAGCATTCCAGTCTATGCCCTCTCAGGGCAGTATCCAGCCCGAGCGTTGCACCAAGTCAAGTCCCGCTAGCAGAGCCCCACCAAATCTTCCACGGTGCAAGCGCACGTCCATGGCACAAGTGCAAGCTGTTGCACAAGCGGTGGCACAAGCAGTTGTGCAATGGGCTGCAGAAGCAACCGCTCGTGTGGCTGCACCGGAGCAAATTGAGCAGTAGTTGGAGTCTCCTCTTGTATATGATTTGGAACCAGATTTCCACTAGCACACCACCATTTGCACTCATGGAATGTCACAGCTGGATCTTGCCCACATCTGCAAGGAGAACAGGCACTGGGGCTGCAGGGTCTATTTTTCAGGAGGATCCCAAGATCAGCGGCACAGGGGAACCAGCGCATGGCCAGACACAAAAGCTTCAGGACACTTCGCTCTTCGCTAGCCCCTTTTCAAGAGAAACGCCACTGAAAGAATTCGGTTCATTCTTACTTGATGGTAACCATTACATCCATCAATTTATCTGCCGTAATTGTTCCAAGGACGTGGTGCCGAATCGCAGTCAATGTCAGGATACTCGGAGCTGACCTGGAAACGAAAGCCAAAATGGAGCACTTAAAACAGCTCCCAATTAGCCATCTTCGCCTTTTCATTACATTCCAATTAAGCTCCGGGGTGCAATTCAGATGGATTTATGGATTCGGAAGCAGTGGTCTGGGAACTCCCAGCACGTCCTGGTGTACATTTATAAATCCCAGAGACCAGTTTAAAAAACAGGTGGAAAACCTAAAAAAGCAAGGCTTTTGCGCAATTCCATGCCTGTGAAAAAGGCAACCTGCGCATGTGCACACACAGCTTATCCTAGCCACGTTTTACAACCCAAGCCACGGTCTGACACAGAACAGGCAAACCAGGGTTGGAAGCATCTCGTCTGTTTTAATCCTTCACCCTCCATCTCTGTGGTCCTGCAGTGCCTCGAAGGGGAGCAGTGGACACGAACTACGCCCTGCTCCCTTTCCAGACATTCAGTGCCTGCTCCAGGAGCCCTGCGTGGTTTGACTTGATGCCTGCACGGAGCCTAAACAGGCCAACGGTGGAGTGATTCGCGGAGAGAAAAGGTGGGCACTCGGTGTGGATCACCACCAGCTCATGGTGGCAGAGGCCTTCGAATATTAGTTAAAATTGGAGACAGTGTGGCGTAGTGGTTAAGAGCGCAGGACTGGGACACAGGCGACCTGGGTTCTGGTCCCCACTTGGCCACGGAGCCAACTGGGTGACTTTGGGCCAGACTCTCACAGGGTTGTTGTTGTGGGGCTAAGATGGAGGAGATGGAAGCTGCCTTGAGCCCTTTGTAGAAAAAGGCAGGATATAACTCGAAAAATAAATAAATAAAATAAAAATCAAAAATAATTAATTAATCAATTAAAAAATCTCCTCAGGGGCCTATTGTTTCAATGTCTTACATGTATGCCTTGTTAGATCTTCTACAGTCCATTACCACAGAGAAATCAACCAGTCAGATGTGAAAATATGACAGGGACTATTTGTCAAGGCTATAAACGGAACATTTTTGGTTTGCTTTTCCACAAAGGCCCAAGTCAGCCCATGAGCAAGCTTTTTCGATAAAGGCTTGAAAAACTTTTATGAAAGTTGCTGCAATGGACTCCCCCTGCTGGTCAAAAAAGGAAGAAAGGAAGGGGAAACTTTCCGCCAAATTTGAATTTCCCCTCGTATCTGAAGGCAACCAGGCGGTGAGGACCAATGCCGAGGGGCATTCTTGGCCTGTAAAAATGGCAGCCGTCCCCTGGGAGGGACCACTGGAAGGCCCCTCCTGCGCCACTTCTGTAATGCCCCAAAGCCACCACAAACTCCAGGTGTTGCCAGGAAGGTTTCGTGTGTGATCAGCCACTCTGCACACTTACGTGTCGTAGGTGTAGTATTCATGTTCGAAGCGATGGCAGGAACGGGGAGTTACCTCATACACACCTGGAAGGGCAAAGCCAAAACAGTGCTGCAGCTCAGCTCTCGTACTATGGGGTTTAGGACACTTCAGCAATGCATGCACAGACACCAACAGCCGGCAAACCTTCCTGCCACTCTCCAAACTACCTTGCCTGAATTATTTTTGCCTGGTTAAGCGCCCTGGCCTGACCCCAACTTGCCAATCCTCCAGCTCAGTCTCAATGACCCCAAACCATGGTTTGCTCTAAGCCTAGCTTAGAAACAAACCATGGTTTGTGCTTTGAAACGTAAAGGCAAACCACACTCGGCAGTGCCCTTTTCTATCTAACACAGGGATTTCTGAAGGTGGAGCACGACTGAAAATATTTGATCTACCCAGACATCAAAGCAAGGCAAGTCAGCACAAGGCATAGGTTGAAAGCTGCAAACCATGTTTTCCTATCCCGATGGCCCAGCTGATCACAAACCAGGGTTTGTCAACTTGGGTCCCGGACAAAAAAACACTTCAGCTTCCTTAAATGAGGGGTAGCAAAACGCCTTGCTTGCCTATAACATGGCTTCTTGCCTTACGGAGCATTTGTCTGGCAAATAATAGAACCAACCAGTTTGTTTTCTCAGACTTCGGGTTGCTTCTTCCCCACTCCCTGTGGGTATTTCAATGGCCTGCATGGCACTGCAGGACAGACTTAAAAAAGGAGATGCTTCTCTTGCCTACCACCACAGAAGCCTGGCAAAACAACCCCTAAACAACCCACAATTCTGTATGTGCATGTACTTGATTGCTTTGATATCCTGTTGTGAGTTGCCCAGAAAGCTTCTGCTGTTGGTGTACAGAAAAGCTATTACGAAGGATGAGGATGGCAGCTCACCAGGCTTTGACAGACAAAATCTGTTCACTCCTTTGGATAGGTTATAAATTCCCACATTCTCAGGCCCGTTTCCATCCTGGTAGAACTCCTGGGGGTGTAAAAACACAGAAGAAAAAGGCATCAACACACAGCACTGGTGTGGGGAAATGTAAGTCAATGGTCTACCATTTACCGCCGCCTCGAGGGCCCAGACCCGCTCAAATGCTTGGATCAAGGTACATGGGGAACAGGGATCCAACCTGTCCCACAATCTGTCGGGGGGGGGGGGTCACCTGCCCCTGAAGACTCAAGCTCATGGGGAGGGGGGTAAGCATTAGTAGTCCTGGATCCCCAATCTGGTGGTGGCCAGGAGGGCGTCTGCCCAGGTGAGGCTGGAGTGCCAGCTACCCCTGCTCCTAGAGATGTCTGACCTGGCCACTGCCACACAGGCCTTATTTATTCATTTAATTAATTTATAAGCCATCACAGTAGCCCAAATCCGGGCTCTCTACGTGGCTCACAATATAAAACATAACATTTTAAAATCAATCGCATTAAATCAACTTATTCAAAACATATTAACAGTGCAATCCAAATAGGAAGATAATTGATCAAAACAGAATATAAAACATTCAACAAAACAATTTAACCTAAAATCAACTAAAAGCAACTTGGGGTCACTTTTAAAGCCAGGTCGCTGTTAAAACCCATGGTTAAAATAGCCGGAGAGAAGGTGGCCCTTTAGCTGGTACCGAATTGCTGAGTCAGCGCCAAGCGCACCTCTCTGGAAAACCTATTCCAACGGTGGTGTGCAAGCGGCAAGAGGGCCGTTCTTTGTGCCAGCATCCCACCCGCCCCCCCACCTCCCCAGGGGAAGCCTCCCTACAAAGGGCCTTAGCTTAGCACCTCCAGCATCTCAGCTTCAACACCTCACGCATCCCTTCCACTTTTATAATTCTGTTAACTAGGATGCCATTGGAACTGAAGCAAGGAGGCGACACCTGTGCCAGGTGCCAGTTCCTACCAGGGTAATGGCATGGGAAAGGGAGCAGCGCAGCATGTATCCCGTCTGACGGAACTCTATCCCAGATACATCTTCTTCGGAAACCTCAAGCTCCATGGATTTATTCTTCCAGCACCAGTCTTCACGGATAATGCTCACTAAAACAACCAACACACGGCGGGTCAGTGCAAAAGAACTGGCGGCTCGGGGCAAATCAGCACATCAAGGACTCAGAAGAGCTTGACCGAAACTTGTGTGCTGGCTGAGAACTCCCACCATCCCCATCCAGCATAAGCCTCAGCCTGGGGTAGATGGAAGTTGTTGTTGTTGTTGTTGTTATTATTATTATTATTATAACATTTCTATGCCACCCCTTGCCGAAGCCTCGGGGCGGCTTACAACACAATAAAATACATTGAAATACAATAGAACATAATAAATTACAGGCTGAGATACCTGGACAGCTCCAAGATGGGGAAGAAATTGCCTCTTTTTGAAATGGTGCTTACCTATCTGCATAGTATCTTCGCACAAGTGCTTGTATCAGCTGACTAAAAGTGTTTTTAAATGGTTGTGAGCTGCCCAGAAAGCTTCAACTATTAAGTGACACAGAAATGAACTTAATAATGATGACGATAACACTAATCCATCAACCAACCAACCAAAGGTCACATTTTACTAAGAAGTAAAATTAGACATTCGGGGCTTCAAAGAGCTGGCCGTGCCAAAACAAAAAACCAAAAAGCTCCGCTTTATCCTCACTTTTGTATTTGCCCGGCAACACGTTCTCAAACATGAAAGTCAGAGAGTTCGACTTCGACGCAAGTTGGAGACTGCGCTTTTCTCCCTGCCGGTTCAAGGACTGAAGAGTCACTGTCAGTTCGCCACACGCATCTGGGGAAGACACACAAAGCGGGGAAAGGGGGGGTGGGGGGGACACAAGGCTGAAAAGCTGGACGTGGCAACCTCCGTGAGGTATTTGGGGTCAGAGATCCTCCAAACCCTGGCATATCAAACCTCTTTGGGCCCAAGGGAGACTCATTCCAGAGCAGTTCAGAGACCGCTCTCCACTGGCAGGCCAGGCTAAGGCTCTGCGGATCACACCAAACTATCTTTGTGGTTTAGCTTAAAGAAATACGATTCCCCCTTTTAGGAAAAAAGACTTGCGAATCCCGGGAAATCACCGATCACAGGGCAAGGAAAAAGGGAGCCCCATCCAGGGAAGACCAGAGGGCCGGTTTTGGCCTGTGCACGTTCAGCCCCCCGCTCACTCCAGCCTCCTAAGGAAAAACACACTTGCATGAATGCACATCCAGAAGCCATAAAGCAGCTGGGTTCGAGTTCCGCTAGCCTTGTTTTGTACTATTCCTTGCTTCGGAGTGGCAACACAGGGCTCGCTCGGTCTGGCTTCGGGACACGTCCACACCACGGCCCAAGTGCCATGCAATCCTGCCACCCTGAGGAGGCACCCAAGAAAAACGGAGCCACCTGCAGCTCCGTGAGCAGCATACCTGTCCACATACCTTGCTGGTGGCACTCCCATGGGACAGCCTGGAGGCTGGGGGTCTCCCACCCGATGCTCCAACTGGAGCCAACATACAGCCTTGCAGCCCATCAGGCGCCTCCCGATTCTTATTCCTTCAGGTGTTTTAAACAGATTGCGCTTAAAAAATAGGATGCTGGCAGGCTGCCCTTAAGCACCATTTTCACTGGGCCTCAGAAGACCAGCTTCGCGGTCAGATCCCACCTTTGCCTCGTTCTCAGGCTCTAAGGCAAGTTACTTGGCTTCGCTTCCCAGGGAAACAGTCATTCTGTGACCTGCTGTACCCACTACGGCAGCCTTGTTACGAATGGGCAAGCCCCGCTGTGGCAGCCATTTTGTGACAGTGCCAACAGTACCTGCTCCAATTTCCAGCTGTGCCTGGACTGGACACTCCTTATTCCGGCCACAGTCACACCTGGCCGTGGTCCTACGCAAAACAGCGGCGTCTCAGCTGGGACATGCTTGATGTGGGGCCTCCTCCGAAAACCGCTCCTGGGTTTCAATGCATGCAGAATGCCCCTGCTCAAGGCTTGCCTGGGCCCATTGCTCGGAACAGGATAATATAAGGAATGCTATGCCAGCTGGCCTGGTTCCCAGTCCACTTCTGGATCCAGTTCAGAGCACTGCTTTTGACCCTCTGAGCTCCTCAGAGCTTAGAGCCAGTCACTCAAAGGCTTACCGGTCTCTGTGTGCAGTTACCCATACATCAAAATCTTCAGCGGAGCACTAGAAGATGCTGCTCTGCAAGGTCCTGGGACTTATTTTTTCAAATTAGTCACAGGTACATCCAACAGAACCCAACCAACAGGACAACTCACCCAGGCAAGTAATTTTCCCCGAAACTGAGGCCAGGAATTGGGAGAAGATCACATCCAGCACCGGCTTGGAAGCTACAGTCACAGGAAACGTTTTGGGCTTCAAAGCAAGCCCTGCTCTGGCTTCTACCTCTGGAACGATTCCCTACCAACAAGCAGAATGGCATCAAGAACTAGCTCTAGACAAAACGGATGCCACGGAGAGGGCTGACCATGGTGTCCCCGTTCACCAACCACCAGCAGGAGAGCAGCTGGAAACATAACACAAGGTGCATCAAAGAAAAATTGCAATACCGTACATTCAATTTTGCTCACATTTTCTTTGGTGGTTCAGGATCTCCCCAGATGAAAACTGTGCCCTCCTTTGCAGAAAGGGCAAACCCATCTGCCTCAAGTTTCTCTCACACTCTTACATTCAATTCATCCTGAACTTTGAAATGTTTGAAGTTTGCAGCAATCTTCATACACATTTTACGGCACGCCTCTTCCCATAATTTCTGTACAATGTTTAACCTAATACGCACTTTCTTGGTGAGCAAGCCAATGGGATTCCCACTGTTTATGTGTGCGCTTATCCACTGGAGCAGGCCAGTGCTTTCCAGCTGTTCCATACGAGCACAAAACTCATGAGAAACAAGCTCTGTAAATCAACGAGCAGGATATGGGCCTCCAAGTTCTCTGTACCTGAACGACGTAAGCACCAGATTTCGCCCTGAAGCAGAAGGTCCCGCGAGCATCAGTCTCAGTCGTAAGCAGCTGCGCCCTGTCCTTGTCCTGCGGCCACATGGTCACTTTATACTTGCCGAACTGCTTCACAGAGTCGGGGAAGCGAGTTATTGCGATCTGGCCACAGACGCTGAACCTATTAAAAAAAATATTGAAGGGTGGAGCATTCACGCGGAGAAGCACATGCAACCACAAGTCATTGTGAAATTCATCCGATCCACATTTCAATACAAACCAACTTAATTTGCACTTTCTAAAAGAATACACAACCTGGAGCGCAACTTCCCAACTGAAAAGTGATACATCTGTCGTTTGTTAAGTCGCAAAGTCATGCCCGACCCATCACGACCCCATGGACAACATTCCTCCAGGCTCCCCTGTCTTCTGCCATCCCTCGGGGTCCACCCAAGCCCACACCGACTGCCCCAGTGACTCCATCTAGCCACCTCTGCCCTCCCCTTCTCCTTTTGCCATCAATCATTCTCAGCATCAGGGTCTTCTCCAGGGAGCTGTTCCTTCTCAAAAGTGTTAGTGCCAGTCTTTAAAGTGCTCAGTGCTGTGAGTCACAGAGAGTTGAGGAAATTCCTGTTAAGGTCTGCTGGTGGAGTCTTTATAGTGGGTGGCCTGGCATATTGGAATCAACCTCTGCCCTCCCCTCCTTTTGCCGTCGATCGTTCCCAGCATCAGGGTCTTCCCCAGTGAGTTGTTCCTTCTCATTAGGTGGCCAAAGTATTTGAGTTTCTGAGTTTCATCTGTACAACTGTTCAAATGCATGGAAATGCATACATGCCGCCATGTGGTTTTTTGTTTATGTACTCATTTAGAAATAACCGTGTGCAGACTGTTATTCAGACGGATGAACAAGTAGGACTTGTACTTGAGAAGATGGGAGCAGACAGGTCTGCCTGTCCCTTCCCACCTCTGTACTTAGGGGGCTGCATCTTCTATCCCCAGAGCTTATGGCTGGGTTTCACCACACTGGACCACAACCAGGGGTTCACATGACCAAATGCTCCTCCATGTATCGGGACAAAAACACCTGCACGGGAAATTTCTTTCTGCGTGCTCCTTAATGCACTCATTCCTATTTGTTTCAAGGATGCCGAGTATCTTCTGGCCCAGAGGACAAGCTCAACATTCCAGTGGGAGCTATGGCTGGAGGCAAAACGCTAAAATACTAGAAATGCAAAACATTCCAAAATGCGGAAGAAACAGCTTTTTTTATCTGGCCAGGGCGACTTATTTTATATTGTTATTTTTTGCATTTTAACTTAATGTTTGTATTTTACAAACATTTGAATTTAATGTTATAATTTAATGTTTGTATTTTTTTAACTTAATGTTGTAAGCCGCCCCGAGGCTTCGGCGAATGGGGCGGCATAAAAATGCTTTAATAAAATAAATAAAATAAAACAAATAAGATAGCATAAAGTCCTTATGCTGTGCGTTGCAGGCCCAGATTCAGCCTCTGGCATCCTCACTGACAAGCGCCAAGTTGCAGCTGAAGGCAACGGTCTGCCAGGCAGTTCTAGGTTAGATCAACCCTCTGCCTGCGCTGGTGTAAGTTGGCTTCCAACCCAAAGACCACACAGCTCCGCTCCAGGCGCCCTGCCTGTTACCGCCGGCTCTTGGTGCATTCTGGCAGTGCCCCCTGCCCCCACTTCCCATGGGACACTCACTCCACTGCGATGAGGTCGGCCAGCTGGGGTGTGTTTGGGGCGATCTTCACCGTGATGGTCTCAAAGAAGAGATGCTCCTTCTGGGCGTGAATGGTGTAGGTGCCAGTGGTTATATTTTCCAGGCGGAAGGAGCCATCGGATTTTGTGGTAACTGCAGCATAAAGCAGGGGCAAGGATCTAGTTTAGCCAATAAGACAGATCACATTCTCCTTTTTAAACTCACACTCCAACACCATCCGGGCTAAAGCAAGCACCGCATACCTTTAATTTGGTTATTCAGCAGGACGGTGGCGTCTGCAACACCCTCACCTTCAGGACTGCTCAGAACCCGGCCAGTGACCGAGAAGCCCATGACATGGAAGACCGGCTAGAATGAGGTGAGAGAGCAGAATTAGAATCTGGGGCACTGCAGAATCTGTTTGCTTTTCCTTTCTCCTTTTCTGCAATCAGTTTCTTGAAGTATGCCAACATGAAAGAAAACCAAAGGACTAAGCCAAAAGGAAAACCACCTTTCCCTTTTCAAAAGACATGAACTGAGTATTTATTTAGAAGATTTGAAGCCCACAAAGTAGCTTTTGATTTATTTACTTATTTAAAGCTTTTATATCCCGCCCTTCACAATGTCTCAGGGTGGTGATGCAATGAAAGAAATGAGACAGAGCATCAAAAATTACAACGAGTAACATGCAAACTTAAAACACCATTAAACTTAAAACACTATTTAGAATAATGGGAAAATAAAAAGTTTCCATTACCAGGTCATGAGTCTCTGTGAGGTTACCGCTCCTACTGTCGGTGCAGCTGGGCAGAGCACTCGGACAGGCCTTCTCTGCGGTGGCCCCACCCTCTGGAACGATCTCCCCTCGGAACACTAGCACGGGTTACCCATTTATTGAAAATGCACTCATTGTTCTGGCTTTCGCTCAGCCCTGAGCTCTCTTTCCACCAGCCTCACGATATGATTGTGTGCCGTAGTTTGCACCTCTTTTGTTTTTATTCTTCTGTACACTGCTTCGGGCTCAATTCCAAATGAGAAGCAGTAGATAAATAGTATTGAGAATAAAAATATACAACCAAATACGTTCTTTCTAGCACTAGCAGAAAAAAATTATTTTCAAGCACCAAGTGAATACTGAGCTAAATGGCTGGGAGTTGGGTTGTTTCTTTTTAAAGGAGAAGGAAGCTCCAAATGTAGGGAGACACCGCCGAGAAGGCCCTGCTGCCAGTACCCACCAGCCTCACAGCTCTGAGCCCCAGCAGCAGAGACCAGGCCCTCTGACGCTAATGCCTCCCAAGTTTACCCAACACACACAAATACTTCTGAAGGTAGATCAGAACTCACCTCAATCTTCAAGCTGTCATGCTCCACGATAAAATCCAAGCGAGACGGAGCGACATCAAATGTAATTCGCTCTCCCCTGTAAAAGGGGACCTGAAAGGAGACCACAGAACCCCAAATACATTCCTCCAAAGAAGAAGACAATACTGGGGCCTGAACTGCCCCACCATGGGCCAGGCTGCACAGTTAACAGATCCCACGCCCAAATATATCAGAGGATACTCTGCATTAGGCTGTACTCCAGCAGGCACTGTGGGTTTAACCATCCCCTCTGCAATGCAGCTGGGGGCCCCCATCCACGAGGCTCCTATGCAGGATCCAACCCTGCAGACAAAGTCCTGCAGCAGGCGAGGCACCTCTGCAGGGGTGGATCTCCACTGGAGATGCCACGTTGGACACAGGGGCAGCAACGGGGGAGCGGAGCATGAGAGCTCGCAAACTGGAGGAGCAGCTTGGTCTTGGATGCAAGACCCTCTCCCTCATCCCCAGGGAGAATCCACCATGGGACCCTGAAGATGGCCCCTCTTGTGGCTTCCGCTGGGAGGAGACCCTCTTTTCCCAGAGCAAAGGGCTTCTCCGCCTTGACTCACCACAGTGTACTTCCCGCTGGGTAAGGACAGAAACGTGAACGAGCCGTCCTCCTTGGAAATCACGCTGCAGAGGTAGGTGAGCGAGTTGTCCTTTGCTGCAAAGCCGTCCACTGGAGATGCGTTGCAACCCATGACGTCCTGTTCAAAGAGCAACGGACAATCCTCGTTACGGACAGGGATCCCCTCGGGCCCGGCGACCCCAGAGCTGCTCCATTCATCCACACGGAGGAAGCAGCTCGCGTGCACGCGAAGGAAAGGAAGCGGGGAGCTTCCCTCCTCGAGTCCGAGAGGAAAGCCGTTTTTCCAATCAAGGTCCGCATCACCCAAGTCGAAACCGGTTAGGGGAACGGGGGGCTTCTGTGCTCCAGCCGCAGGCGTGGCTAGAACTGGAGCGGTCCAAAATCAGAGGAGACGGCAAAGTGCTCCAAGGACCTTCCACGCCGCAACGTTTCGTTGCAGATCTCACTTGTGTCACGCGACGTGCAAGGTAAGAGGTTTGCTGAGTCGCTACCACGGTGTGGAGCTCGTGCAAAAAGCAAACTGCCCCGAAGCGAGAACAGAGGTTCCACCGCAGCATCGGCCCCGACACCCGATTCCAACACCAACGTGAGCAGTCGTTTCCCCCTTGCTTTGGTCTGACATTCGCCCCTGCAGCCCCTTTTCGTCTCCTGCATGGAGCACAGGAGGAGGCAGAAAAGACGGTACCCCTTCAAAGTCACCGTGCTCTGGTAGCTTCAGAATAGATTACTGCAATGCACCCTATATGGGGCTGCCCTTGAAGACGGTCCGACGATTGCAACTCGTGCAGAATCGGGCTGCTCGGCTGGTAACTGGTCCTGCCAGAGTGGCCCACAGAACACCAGTGCTGGAAGAACATCACTGGTTACTGGCCGTGGCCCGGGCCCACTTCAAGGGGCTGGTATTCACATATGAAGCCCTCAGCGGCTTGGGGCCCAGCTATCTAAAGGGCTGTGCACCCATATATGCCTACCCACCCCCTCCTACCCAGACCCTCCTACAAGAGCCACCCCTCAGGAGATCGGGGGGAGGGGGGAGCAACCAGGCAAAGGGCCTTTTCTGCTGCTGCTCCCCATCTCCGGAACTCCCTCCCTAGGGAAATTTGCCTGGCACCATCTTTACTTTCTTTCCGGTGCGAGGTAAAGACATACCATTTCAGAAAAATTGTTAACAGCCCCTGAAAGCTGTGGCCCTTTTTTTATACTGTTATTATAGGTGTTTTAATAGGTTTCTAAGGTGCTTTATTATGTTTCGATATGCTTAATATATTGTCAGCTACCTAGAAAGGCCTTATCAGTTATAGGCAGTCTATAAATATGTGTATAAGTTAAATAAATAAGCAAACTGCCGAACAGGATGGGGTGCCATTTTTGAATGCTGCCGAGCATGTCACTCCCTCTCCATTCCAAACTGTCTCTCTCTCATTCTGGGGTGCTAACTTGATACATGCAGGGGCAGAGAGAGAGAGAGAGATGAGCATCCAGAACTCTGACTTCCACCATCAGTACTTTGAAACGATGCAGTCCGTTCTCCTGTTTCCTCAGGCCAAACCTTTGTGCCCCCCAATTTCTGTCAGTTGTGTTCATGCCCAAGAGAAAACAGGCATGGGGACATTCTCACTTTTCTGCAAATGTCAAAAGGCACTTTTGTGTAACCAACCGCTGACCTCTTTGTTCACCGAAGAGGAAAAAAGGAGGAACAGGACGCCTTTCATGGGCTCCCCGTCGCTTCGGACAGATCCAGAGACGTTGTACCCGGCCACCACCAGAGGGCTGGAGGCGAGAGCGTTGGAGTTGGTCACTCGAACCGTCGTGCTGACCTGGCAGACAGAAGATGGCAGAGATCGAAGGGATATGCGGGTTCCAGATGACTCCCTCTTGCATGTCAGGAGGACACATAAAAGGGGTCCGCGGTCCGTGCAGGCAAGTCCCCCAGTGCATTCTGACAAAGGCCGTATATACACCAGCTCCCTCCCTGGCAGAAACTCTGTGCCCTGTAGAATCTTTTAATCAGGGACCGAACTCCAACCCAGAGAGGATATTGTGGGTCACAGGTCAGCAGTGCAGAGAACCAAACTGCTACGATTACCAACCACTGAAGCTTACGGTTCTTCTTGCAGGTAGCTAAGCCTCCCTGAAGACCAAGCAGGTTTTCGACTGTGCTGGGGAGACTGCACAGCCGTCGTGAAACTTCAAAATGGCTGGTGATTGGAAGGAAAAAGGATGGGACCGGGGAAAGAGGTGTGGCCTTCTGTGGAATACCAGAGGGACCGACTGCGGTCCTCGGAGGGCCCATTTTGGCCCTGGGCCTGAGGTTCTGCACTCCTGCTCCATACAAATATGTCAACTCATACACAGAGTCCTTCTGACACCCTCAGAATGGACACAGCCCCTTAGCCTCACAACCCAAGCACAGCAGAGAGGAGGACCGGGCAGTGAACACAGATTTGTGAATGTGTAGGCAGCTCATTTAACTTTGTTCAGAATTATAATCTATCACATTTTTAATGGTCCTTTCATTCCTTCATAGTAACAGTTAACTATATTTTGGTTATCATCTCGTAATTGCACATATAAAACTGTGCTAGCGATTAAACCATCCTCTCTTCTGTTCTTTGAAAAGATTTGGGACGCTTTCGTTATATAGGTGTGCATCTACTGGGTGGGAGGAGAGAAGCAAGCTGTCTTCCTAACACTAAAAAATTATAGCAGCACTTACTTGTTTTAGCACCCAGGTGGGATGAGAAGCAAAGATCTCGTATTCTCCAGGGAGCACTTTAGAAAAGGCATACCTGTGGAAAAGGGAACGTTTCAGAAACCAGAGGAGCCTTAGAGATTTCTACCAGCTCTCCTAATCAGACTTCTCCCAACCTGGTGCCCCTGCCATGAGTCAAACTACAACTTCCATCATTCCCAGCCAGCACTATTTTGGAGAAGTCTGCGTCGAACAACAGAAAAATCAACAAGAGGCAAAAGTTACCCATGGGTATTTAAGCAAGGACACCCATGGAAGATTTAAAAGCAACGCTCAAGTTTGTAGTCCACAGGGACACAGTTGCAACTCACTTTCCTCCAGGCTGGGTGGATGCGGTCTGTATGTTCACCTCTGACCCAGGACTCCGCAGGGCCACGAGTACTCCAGCCGGGCCCAGGGTCTGGCCTTTGCTGAGAACCTGCATGAAGATCATATCACGACATCTCAGCTTGCAGGGGAAAAACAACACCCCTGGCAATCCATCGCCTTGTCCATTCATTTATTAGAAGCATTTCTGTACCGCTGGTCAGGGCTCAAGTCCTGCCGAGGCAGCTCACAGACAAAGGAGAACCACGTAAGATATTCAAAGAGGGAATTCACAGTTTAAGCCTCTCTGGGAGCAGGAGAGCCGCCAGGTTGACACATGTCAAGGATAAATCCAGGTTAGGTTATTTTAACACCCTCCTCTTCCTCCCTTTGTCATCCCACCTAAGAACCTGAAGATGTACGTCTCTGAGAAGCTTATTCTGGGGGAAAATAGAAGACAGGGAGACCTCTCCCCACCCGGGGGGGGGAAATAAAAACCAAAACCCCTCACCCCTTTTTTATATTAAGAAAGGAAGAAGGAAATGAAGCCCTTGCAGCAATCCTCTGTATCCAGTCTGATCCTGTTTCTTGGAATGACTTCACTACGCTGAAGACAGAAAGGGAACTTGATTTTGCAACAGAAACGGGCGCTGGCTGAAACGGCGGCGACTGTTCAAGCTACAAGGCGGAGCAGTTAACTCCATCACTACAGGGAAGCAACTGCAAGATCTTGGGAGTCCGCCCCAAAGCCTCCCACATTTCAGATGTGGAAGCATGCCCCACAGGGAAGGTTGGGGCCTAGGGCTGGAGTCCCTGCAGACAAATCCCCACATGTCTGTGACCCTCCAGAAGTGAGCCAAGCCCCTCACCTTCCCACTGACAGAAAAGCCGGTAAAAACAAAGTTGATGTCGCCTCCTTTCGTGCAAATGTCGTTAATACCGTCCACGTGGAGATCCACACTTGTTGGCTCTAGGAAGGAAAATGAGAGGGTAAATGTTGGGAACAACGGAGGGAAAGAAATGCATTTTCTTGCTCAGGAAGATGGGCAACACTTGCAAAGCCCCTGGCCAAATTTCACCAGAGAATCCCATTTCATTTCTTGCAGAACCATTTCTGTACTGGGTCACTTAAGAGGCCAATCCTGTACGTCTCTCCTTGGAAGTAAGTCACACTGAACTAAGGTTAAAGCGAAGAGGATTGAGGCCTTGGGCAATGAGAAAACAGAAGCTGCCACCTGGTTTACAATATCATCCACGTACGTTTGCTCAAATACCTGGGAGTACCTCTCAAGTACTTGCATTGAGATTGCAGCCTTAGTTACTCCACTAAATCTTTACTCTGCTGATCTATTGTTGACAATATTAGTTCAACTCAGAGTAGACCTACTGAAAAGAATGGGACCCAGGTTACACTAGCACTGGATTCAAAGCATCTGATACAATCCAATCAATGGGCACAGATTTTGCACATGTATAAAACGGGGACAGAAGGTTGTGTCGGGGGGAAACAAACTCTTTGATTTTATGTATGTACGAAAATGTATCCATGCTTTGGTCTTCAAAGGAGGCCTTACTCAGTCCTTAAACCTACTCAGTTCAATCAGTGCTAAATCACCAAGAAAGGGCCTTTTCAGTGGTGGCACCCAGACTGCAGAACTCAGAGTTCTAGCCAACTTTCCCCTTTTGAGCTTTCAAGAACCACATTTTTTAAAGGGACTGTTTGGGTGAGCACTTCTCCAGGGCCAGTCTCAGAGAACAGTCCCTGGCTATTGGCCATGCTGGCCGAAGATTTGGGAAGCTGCGGCCCAAAACATCTGGAGGGTGCCAGATGGCCTCTCAGACGCTGCTTGCCACCCACAGTTTTTTATGCTGCATTAAGAGTTACGATTCGCCAGTGATGGCCTGGACCTGGAGGCCAAGCTCAGCTGCAACCGCAGCTCCTCCTTTCAGGAATGCTACATGAAGGAAGAAGGAAAGGGACAAGCTAGGACCTTCTTACCATTAGGGAAGGGTGGCAGGTCCGTGAAGAGCCTATTTTATTCTAAGAATTTATTTATTACATTGGCATAAAAACATCCAGCTCTCCGTATGCAGCAGATATACAGCGGAGGCCCATATGCCACGGACACGGCCCGCAGGGTCAGTCCCTGGATTCAAGGAGGCACCAGCTGCGTGCCCTGGAGACCCACAGCAGCCACAGCAGCTCTGAGCTCCCCGACTCCGTGGATCAGCAAGCACATGCAGTGTTTGGCGAGCGCATCGTGGGCACTCCTGCGGCCGCTTTCAGGTGGGGGGGGGGACGTGCGTCCACGTTTATTTATTTATTTATTAAAACATTTCTATGCCGCCCCTTGCCGAAGCCTCGGGGCGGCTTACAACACAATAAAATACAATAAAATACAAAAATAACAATATAAAATTAACAATATAAAATAAATAACAATGTAAAAGAAGTCGCCCTGGCCAGATAAATAAGCAAATATTTTTAACAATTAAAATGACGTTTAAATAAAAAGGTCTTCTAAAGGGGCTTCCCTTGGCAGGTGTGGCTAGTCCTAAAATACTCCTTGTCTCAGAAAGCAAAGCAGGTCGCGTTGAAAAGCTGAAGCAGCAGAATTGTTTGGGGTGGGGAGGGCGGGGAGCCTGGCAAGGTGACGAGAGGGACACCCACAACCACCCGGGGCAGACAGTGCCCACGTAAGCAAAGCTGCATTCTAAGTCAGTACAACAGGCAGCCTTTCTTGCTCCTACCAATGGCTTAGCCAGTAGAGGCAGGGAACTGGTGCTCTCCAGGAATTCTGGACTGTCGCTTTGACCAGCTCCGACCACTGGGCCTGCTGACTGGGGGTTATGAGAGCTGCAGTCCAAAACATCCAGTAGGCAACAGGTTGTCCTGGCCTGATTTAGCATGGCACCCAAACCAGCACCTTCGCTTGGGGGAGAAGCCTCGGCTATGATGAAAAGCAAGTCCTTCTGATCTAAAAGCAGCTGGAACCATTTGTACACAGACAGGTACGTACCAAACGTCCACCCTTGCGGAGGTTCGATTTTGAGGACAAAATCCCCCTAAAAGAGAAAGCACAGGCATTTTTTGCAATGAGCATGAAAGCCAACTTGGGGGGAAAGTCACTTGCAGCTTTGCAATCTGTTACGGAGAGTGGAATATAAATTTAATTAATAAATTCGCATCCTTTTTTTAAGGCACAGATGTTATAGGATGCAAGTCGAAATGAATGGGCATGCAAAAGCCTAGGCATGGGCACAGAGACAACTATGCTCCCAGGTTCAGCGTGCAGCCACTCCTGTTGGATTGGAGCTCTAAGAGGCAGGCGGCTGGGAAAGGACCCCCCGAGAGATGCTGAAGAACATCTCAAGGCAGGCCGCAGCACGCTCAGCAGCCCAACCGTCCAGCTCAGAATCCAATCGTATATGTGAACATGCCAAGCCCTGTGTTTGCGCCCACCTGGTCACCACAGGCCACATGGAATTCTGTGCAGGAGATTGAAAAAGCTGGCTGGGAAGGACAGGTACAGACTACTCCATCCATCCTCCACCACCTGTTCACGTTTCTCTGGTGGTTGCGGAGGACACCATGTTGGTTGGGCACTGGGAGCTGCATCCCAACACAGCTGAGGGCACCAAGTTGGGAAGGCGGTATTCAAGATTAGCTGCCCAGGGAAAGGAACTGGGAACGAGCGTGAAGGCCTGTGCCTCAACTTCCACTGAGGACAGGCAGGACATGCACAGGGTAGGCATGTCATGAGTGGAGCCAGCGGTCAGCCTAGTTGGCCCAGGAGGCCCCTTCTGACTCACTCTGTCTCCATGTGTCAATGTTGCAACTTCCTACCAGTTTGGGCCTAGAAAGGACTTGTTAACCTGCTAAGGCAGCTTCGGTCAGGAGGGCTTTATTTATTTTTAATTCAGTTACGGAAACACAGAGTCCTCCTTCTCCAGCCACCCACCCCTCTAGCCCAATCCTTGTCTACTGGTCGCAGCTGCCCAGCATTTCGGGCAGGAGAATTTTCCCAGGCTGACCCGGAGATGGAGAGGAATGACCTGGGACCTTCCATGAGTGCCACCCAATGCCCCAGCCGCTGGCCCAGCCTTTTCCATCCTTGGTGTGCTCCGGATGGTTCGTGCTCTCACTGCTGTCAGCCTCAGCCGGTGTGGCAAATGGTCAGAAATGATGGGCGGCCCAGGTCCAAACATCTGGAGGCATCAGCTTTCTCTAGTCCATGGGGGATGCTCAGGTGCTCAGGTGCTCAAGGTCTATCTAGTGCAGTCTCCCCCAAGCAGGTGCCTTCCAGATATGTTGGACTGCAAGGCCCATCATTCCCTCCAGGCTGCATTACTGGGGTGGGTTTAACACTGCAAGCCAACATGGCCGCCCTTCTAAAAGTTTTCCTCTCTGTTGGCTCTTTCTTTTCGCCCACAAATGCTTGCTCCACCGAGCAGGCAGGCCAGGAAAGGCATCCGTGGGCTTCCTTACAAGGACAAGGCGCGATCCGGGCATGCTGTTTTCCCTGCTGGTTACGTGGTGCGTTCTGAGCTCTGGTCTCACCAGAGCTTGTTCCTGATAGCAGAAGGAAACGTAATAGGAGCAGAGCAGGAGAGGCTGTATGCCTTCTCTCATTACAGATACCGAGCGGCTGCTTACCTTATCATACAGAGGGATCATGAAGTAACCGTTATTTGGCGCACAGTCCGTCTGGTACTTCAGGGTCCCGTGCTTCGTGTACAGCTTGATCTATCGGGAAGGAAAACGGGGACATGATCATTCTGCTATACAGTTGGACAACACGAAGTCAAACAGGCCACCAGCGGTCCTCCTGAGCCAGTGCCCTCCAGCGGTTTTGGCCTGCAACTCACATCAGGCCCGGGCAGCATGGCCAGCCATCAGGAATCCAGAAACTGCAGCCCAAAACATCTGAAGGGGATAACGGTAGAGTGGGATGGCATTAAAAAAACCCAGAAGTGCCAGGAGTGGAGCAATCTAACCAGTCCAGAAGCACACACCTCACTCTCCAAATGGTCTGCACCATACCCAGCATCCCTGACCACTGCTCCAGCTGGCTGGGGCCGATGGGGATTCTAGCCTGAAGCATCTGGAGGGCAACAGGCTGCCATCCAGATGTTAAAACCCGCTGCTGGCTTGAAGCAAGGGCAGGGGCAATTTGGCTTCCTAGGTGCGAACTGGCAATTGATCGATGGTGTATTTTTCTCTCTGGCTTATTTTTAAGCGAGCAAAAAAGCAGGAGCTCCTGCATAGCGCAAGTGCCGGCCAGCCATGACTTCTTGGAGACTCCATGCCATTTTTCTTTTCCTTCATTTTCTTGGGTGGCGCTGCCTCCGATTCCAAAAGACACCAAGCATTCCACAGACACTTAGCAAGCTCAATTCTCAGCGGGTGTTTTTGCATTCCCCTTAAAATGGGGGGGGGGGCACATCAGCAAACCTTAGCAGTCCCCTATGTTGCTTCCACCCTCTTGGTGGGGCGGGAGAGGAGAAGGAAGAAGCGCCATTTGGGCAGTGGAAGGAGGAGCCCCGGGGAACTGAACATGCAACTGAGGGCTGGCAATGTAACAAGAGTGCCAGCTTGAAAGAAGCAAACATGTGAAAAGAACTGGATGAACCTGCTTTATCTCACCACTCTTGCCTGGGAGCAGGCGAAAGACAGAGATTTGCAACAGATTGGCCAGAGGATCCAGCTGCTAACCATTTAACTGTTCACTCCTCAGTTAGGCAAGACACTTGGGGAGAAAACAGGAAGTTCTGAAAGAATGTGTGTCAGAGTGAGAGCGCAGTCCAGCCTTGTTCCCAAGAACCAGCTCCTGGGCTAAGCAGGCACTGAGGCAGTCTCTTCTTTAAATCAACCCCCACCCTCCTCAGCTCCAAGAGTCCACGTCCTCCAGCTGATAAGACTCCAGGATTTCCCTGTGCAAGCACAGCAGGTCCCATAAGCACTCCCCAACCTGGCACCAACCAAGGGTTCTTGGACTCCAGTTCCCATCAGCACCAGCCTGTATGACCAGTGCTCAGGAATGCCACTGAAAACTTCTGGAGGACACCAGTTTGGGGAAGGCTGCTCTAACTTATGACTTCGGTTCTTTTTTTCCTGAAACCTAGCAACCAGAGTCAGGCGCAACATACCGGCCCAGGGACTGCGCACCAGGATGCTTCTGACCACATGCCCAGCCCAGGAAAGGGTGTTCAGCCCGAGAGCCGGGGTCACACGTCCTCTGTGCCTGACTCCACTCCCACGTGTCTCTTTGCATGCCCTCCCAGCGACCCAATTCAGAGATGAAGCGCTGCCTGGCTATCGAGTCCACGGGCGCGTCCTGCTGTCGCCGATCGCCAGCCTGCGCGCACCACGCCAGACGGGCACCGCGCGGCAGCGGGCGATCCCGCCCCGCGGGTGCCTACCTAGCAGGGCGCGGCGCTCACCTCGATCAGCGAGTAGTTGATCTCCACGTCGGACTTGACGAAGCCCCCGCAGCCCACCACGATGTCCTCGGAGCCGCGCGCCGCGGCCCACAGCGCCCCCCAGCAGCAGAGCGCCAGCGGCGCCCACCCCCGCGGCATCGCGGCTCCCCCCTGGCCGCCCCACGCGGAGCCGCCGCGGAAAGGGAAGGCCAGCGCTGAGTCAGGCAGGCGGGCGGCGCATGCGCGAGCGCGAGCGCCGCAGCCGTCCCCGAGGGCGAGGCGCGCGCGGGCGGGCGGCTGCCCCCTGCTGGCGCGGAGGCCCCTGGCTCCCCGCGGGTCGCGCTGGCCCTCGAGCGGGGTCGCCTGCACGTGAGAACGCGGGGCGAATCAGCCGCTCGCTTTGCGCGTGCGTTCTTCGCTCTCCCTTGCTCCCTGGAGTGCTGGCTTCCTGCATGCAGGGAAGGGACGCATGCAAGGGAAGGGACGCATAAGCATGCTGGCTTTTGTCTCCGGTCTCGATTTAAGAAGAGCAGCCCCAGTTGGGTAATACTGAATTTTGGGTTTGCGTGATAGTGAATTTCGCAGACACTCTCCTTGCCAGCCTGCCTAGCCACTCTGTCAAGAATCTGAAAGTGCAGGCAGCTGTGCGGATCCATCTTCGCAAACCATTTTTTGATGGCTGCAGCTACAGAAAGCAATTTGTCGTGCTCATGGGTCTTAACGGAACTCATCGCCACCCCCAAATTACACCACAGCACTGAAGGATGTATCGCTGGTGGAAAATTCATCACCTTGTCCTAGCAGCTGTGAGGATTTCAACTAAGTTCGGAGGGAACGTGCCATTCTGAAGGCTGTGGCAAAAGGTTCCTGTAGCTTCGCAAAAGGCCTGTTCCTGGGAAAGACTAAAAATCTTGCAGCTGAGGGGGGTTTTGGTAGGAATCCACACAGCTCGCTGCAGTTTTGGCCCCTCCTTGAGCATGTGGCTACTGAGAAAGTCATGAGCACCTGTACCCCATTTATATTTGCATCCACTGCTTACTCCTGAGGAACCCAATTGGGATGGTGCTTAAAAGCGGGCTGGCTGTTTCGACTCGGCTGAGTGAAGCAGCAGTCTGGGTGTGGAGATGAACTACACGGTGTGAAAGACCAAAGAGCTGATTGTGTATGCTCTGTTCTGTGTATGTTGCTGGTCCCGTTGCAGATACCAGATTTAGCTATCAGTCCACTTGCATGTCCAATCCTCTGGAATAGGACTTCACCTCAAAACTTCAGTCCGGGAAGCAAAACTTGCTTGCCTTAGCCCAAGCTACAAAGCTCCACTAGTCTTCTGTATCCTTAATTGGGCTGAACTGAATATTGCAGGACTTAACTGCTGAGCAAACTGGCTAAAGATTTAGGGTGGCCATATATCTTCGCTTATGGAGGATTGTCTTCTATTGGAAAGGCTGACCAGTCCAGGACTGATTTAAAAACAAATATTGGAGATCTGAACAGCAGACGGATGAAGGAAGAAATGTGGGCATTTGGTTAGTGTCCTCCATCCTTGGTAAGATGCACTGTTTCTTTTGAATGGATATTATTTCTAAGTTGTTATCTGTGCATTAATTCATGCCCTAATGAAAATTATTTATTTAAATAACTTGACCTTATCCACGAGTGGCATCCCTAGAGGGCATGTAAATTTAAAGTCATAAGTTTCATATTTTGGAGTATAGAGCGCTCTGCCTGTTCCCCTTCACCCCCTTCCAATCTGCAGAGTTTTTTCTGTTCAGGTTCCTTCCATGGGAAAAGGAGACCAGCCCCCAAATTGCTCTCAAATGGAGAGCACAGGCAGGGAGATGATACTATGGAACTAGTTTGAATATCCAAATTCTTACTGGGCCAGCTCTCTCACCACTCAAAGGAATTTTCTACCTCTGACTGCAAAAAGCAAACACCGAAACATGTTAAATTCTGTAATTTCTGATGGGTTTTTAATCTGCTACTCAATTTCTAGATGTGTCATGCTTTCCTGATGTCTTTGATTCCTCGATGTTTATATTCTTGCATATGGCCCATTCAAGGTCTCAAGCCAATCTTAAACTGTTACCCTTAAGCACTGTTCTTTTTTCTTCTTCTTTCTGGTGGTGTATTTCCTGTCCTTTGGTGTTTCAAAAGGGGCCAGAGATGGTGGTGACTTTTCCAAGACGGAGCACTTAAATTGATAAACCCGCAACAGCTGCGTTGCTCCTTCCCTACCTTTCCAGGTGCTGCTCAGCCTGGAGAATCATTAACTAGCACAGCTTGTTCAGTCATTTGATAACGAACCTGAGGCCCATTGGACTTTATAATCACAATAACCTTACGAATCCTATCCCTGCAGCTTGCCGAAGTTCATGATTGCTGCTTCATGCACGTTTCCTGTTTACCATGGAAAGTATAAACTTGTAGAACTTGTAATTTAAGGAAAACGTGGTCTATTGGAATATATCTAACACTTTTGTGAAGTGACTGTGGATGTCAGTGACAGTTGTTTGTTTGACGTATAGCCAGCCCGTTATTCGAGTTCGGCGGGGTTTGGAAAGAAGATTTGAATGCCACTGGTTTAGGACTTCAACTCCCAGAAGCCTTTGCCAGTATAGCAGAAGACCAGAAATGCTGGGAGTTAAAGCCCAAATCATCTGGTGCTCTTCTCTCCATGCCTATCCGAAGACAGCTTTTCCTTGCCTGGTACCCTCTGGGTGCGTTGAACTACTGTTCCCATCATCCCCATATTGAGGCTGTAGTTGCATCAGAAGGCACTACAATTAGGGAGAACAGCCTGCGGAGGGCTTATTGAAGCAATGATTATGAGAGCAGTTGACAGGTGCTGGGAATTAATTGTGGGATTTGTGGATCTCCAAATCACTGGTGTCAGAGCTGGCTGGCTCAGTATGTGTTTAGGGAGAGAGAGCAAGTGTGCCATTACACTTTCTCACCAATAGCTGTTCTTTTTTTAGTGCAAAATGTCTAAGGAATGTTGTCTAAACTTTGCATGCCATTGCCCGAAAGCCAGCCAGCCGTAAGCCGTGATTAATGTGTGTGTTGGGAGGAATTGTAGCGGGCCGTTCTGGACTTGGATCTGGCCCCACCAGGCAGACCCAGCTGATCTGGGGCGCCTCGAAAGGGCAGCAACTAGTTCACAGGCCTTTGCAGTGCAATCCTAGCCATGTCTACTCAAAAGTAAATCCCACTGAATCCAGTGGTCTTACTCCCAGCGGCCCCAGAAATGCACCCTGACTGTGTCCTCCTTTCATTTTGTCAAATGAGCGCATCGCACACAACATTTGCCGCAGGTGGGAGGAGCTGCCCTTGCGGTTTTTTAGTTTTTATTTTTTTGCCTCCGGGGCAAAAGTCGACTTGGCTCTCTTGGGCTACTTTGGACCTTGTCTTGGGGTGGAGCCCGGGGCACCCTTTCCTCCGGGCAGCAAAGCAAAAAGCAAAACATCTCAAGCAGCCCTCCGTCCTCAGAGCAAGTGCCCCTTTCTTCAGTAGCTCACACAGAAACTCCCCCCCCCCTTTTAAAATCCTGTATCTGCAAAATCAAGCTTGGTCCTGTTCTCGGCGCTGCTCGGCGCTTGGAGGGAGGGAGGGCGGGCGGCGCAGGGGCCAGTGCCAGTCCCCGCCCCGCGCAAGCGACGGCCCGAGCGGGGCGCGCGGCGGCGCGGGACCGCAGCCCCGGAGGCGAGGAGCCGGCCATGAGCGGGGCGAGCTGGCTGTGCGGCTCCCGCCGCGGCCCGTCCGCGGCGCTGTGGGTGAGTGGCCGCCGGGCGCCTTCCTCGCGAGGAGGCGGCGGCTGCGAGCCGGGCGGCGGACCCGCGGCCCCCGGTCGTGGCGAAGGGCGCTCGCCTGTGCTCGGGAGGGCAGGGGAGGAGAGGAGTGCCCGCTCCGCCGCAGGAGGCTTCGTGCGCGTGCGGCGCGCCCCTGCAGGCGGCGCTAGCGCGGGCCCCCCGGGCTGGGCCCCCGAACCCTTCACGTGGCGCCCCGAATTTCTGGCAGGCCGTGCGCCCCCAGCCGCCAGTGGGCACGGGCTGAAGGCAGGCCTGGGCGAGCGCGCTCGCTTCCGAGCCCCGGACCAGCTGGCCTTCGCCCCACGTGGGCTGCCCCCCTGCTGCCCGCGCCTTGAGTCTTTTAGGCTGAGTTACCCCCCCCCCCCCCGCCGCCGGAAATCAAAAGCCACCCTCTTGCCCTGCGCCCAGATCCCTTTTTGCAGATCGGGTTTCCTTAGCAGGGGTGCTTCAAAGTCGCTCGTGCATTTCTGTGCCGCAAGCCAGGGTCTTTTCCGTAGCTGGCGCCGCCTTCCTCCTGTGCATTTGGAGACGAAAAAAGTCGTACAAAGTCCCTGCAGCTACTAGTATCTTTTGAACTGCTCACACGTGCGTAAGTGCAATGTTTAGACAGGAAAAAGGAGCTGGCTGGGGATGCTGGGAGTTGTAGGGCTTTTTCCCCTGTGTGGGAGCATGTTCCTCTTGTAGTCACTGTTCTTGCACGGCTAAATAATCCACACCCGAGCAAACCCAGCCAAATACAGGCACAGCATTTTTTGGTCTTCCTCTTCAAAACTAAACAAAACCCCTGAATGCCAACCCCCTAGTTCCTTTGCTCTGGAGAACTGCCCTCCTAAACCTTCCACTGTTGACCTATGAGTATGAGGGAGCCAAGAAACTTTGGACTTTAAAAATAAATAACTTTGGATCTGCTCTTGGCTGTAACGAAATGCTTCTACATCAGGATTGTATGGGGCGTCATGTTTGCAAATAGCGACTGCAGCTAGAGGGGTTGCAGTGGTGGCGCTCTGGAGATGTGGGTTCTTGTCCATACTCAGCTGGGTGACTTTGGGCCATTCATGGGCTTTCAGCCTCTCCTACTTCAACAGGTTGTTGCTGCAAGCAGAACTATGTAATCTAGCTTAAGTTCCGTGCAAAATAAAAAGGTGGGATATAAATGCAATTGGCAAAGAAAAACGTGGTGCTTAAGTTTTACCCTGAAAGATATTCAAAATATGTACAAATACCCATACAAGAAATTCCAACATTTTCTCGGAGTAGTTGTATAAGATCTTTCACTTCATAGGCTGTATGCAGCATTAATCCTATTTAGAGTTTCAGAGTAGAACCATTTAAATGAATAGGATTTATGTTTTATCAATAAAATAACACTAATCCAATATGTAATAAAATGGTTAAAAGCAGATGGCTTAAATATCTCCCATCGCTATACAGGTTCTTCCATCATAACGACCTGAGTTCTTGTCATTGCAGAACTGGAACCAGACATGGTATGCCGACACCCCAAGTTTTACACCATGTTTCCAGAACACCGTGTTGATTTGGATTCCTTGCATTTACCTTTGGGCCTCTCTTCCTTGGTATTACCTGTACCTGCGGAAAAGCTCCAGAGGATACATCAGGATGTCAGCTGTCTTCAAAGCAAAAATGGTGAGGCTGGAGCCCAGCTGCCTGAATACAACCAAAGTGAAGAATGACCCCCCGTTTTCTCTGCAGCATGCTCCAAAAACCAACCCAAAGAGCCCATGCCTTCTTTGGCGTTTTTCCAGTCTTTCTGTTGACATGCTCCTCTGACCATGACATTCATCTTTTCCCCAGGTTCTTGCCTTTACCTTGATACTGCTGTGCTTCATAAAGACATGCTACCTCCTTTGGGAAGTAAGCCGAGGGATTCCACGGACGCCGGGGCACATCCTAACTGCTGCCGTGCTGGTCATTACAATGGTAATTCTGATTCTTTTGTCCACCTCTTTCAGGTTATGCCCTGATTTTTTGCTTCTGGGCCCTCTTTAGATGCAGCGAGCATATGAAAGAATGGGGAATTTTTAGTATAGAGGAGAGAAGGCCTGGGCAGCCAGGTGTGCCTGTGAGATAACACCTGATGGGTTGACACATGGAAGAGGAGGACGAGTTATTCCTTCCCGCTCCGGAGTGTTAGACCATATCTAATGGGTGTAAGAGATAGAGGAAGAGATTTCAGCTGAACATTAAGAGTAATTTCCTGGCACTGAGAGCAGTTCAATAAAGAAGTCAAGTACTTGGAGGGGTGGCATGCTCATTGGAAGTCTCTAAGCAGCAATCTGTTGCCAGCATTTTTCAAGGTTTGATTTCTTGTTTTTCCTACTCATTAGCAGTGGCTGCTTTGGGGATTTGGGGAAGTTTGGGGGTTAACCTTTGTTTCCCTGTCCCAACTCCCTGACCAAGATTTCTCCCAGCATTGAAGCTAGTGTGCTTTCTGCAGGAGAAACCGTGCAAGTTTTCCCGGCTTTGGAGGGGGCAGAATTTGGATAAGGAAAAAGACTTGGGAGGGATGGGTATGTGCCCACCTTCGCACCGCTGCAGCAACAGCTCCCCATCATTAACTGACACACATGGGGCAGCTAATTCCATTTTTCAAAATCTGGGTATTTTAATTACAGATGTCCTGCATTACAGATCACTTGGTCCCAAAGGAGGACAGGAACAAAGGAAGAGGAATTGGAATATTGATCAAATGCAGAATTGTTGCTCTGTGTTTTTGATGAAGAACCTAATTTTCTTTCTTGCTGTTTCACTGAGTCAAAATGGAGTGGCTATGGAGAAACTACCTGACTACCGGAACAGCTGTTATCTTGATCTTGAGCGATAGCATGATCAAAGCCGGACTAAGACGCAGTTAGTTGGGCTGAATGATCCCACTGGTGTCCCTGTAGGAACCCTGCCCTTCCCTGCAAAGTTTGGGAATTCTGTGTGAGTTGGCCTGCCACTGAACGTACCCTGAATTCCCAGGAGCCTGAGTAACACCCCAGCCAAGAGGCCTTTGAGGCGCTCTCCGTGGTCCTGACCATTCAGCACCATGGACAGCAGCCAGGCATGGCGTGGCTGCGCCACCTCGACAGCCTTGGAGAATCAGGCTCCACTGGGACCAAGCAAGGGCGTATGGCGGCCTTCTTCACTTTCCTCTGCCTGGGTCAACTTGCCTCTGGGCCGCTGGATCTGGAATGGGCCCCATGCTTTGCCGTATGCATCCTTAGTTCATGCCTGGGACAGAGTCAGGCAGGGCTTTGGGGTTACTGCCTGGAGCTTTGTTCCAAGAGGAGGGGATTTTGGACTGCATTCATTCATGGGGTCAGTGCAGTCTGGAGACAACTTGATGGCACATCAAGACACCCACATTGCTCCGACAGGTTCTCTGATCTTTGTATACTTCCCCTTCCCTTTCCCTTGTAGAAATGAACTTCATTTCTGTCTCTAGAGCTTTCAAAGAAACCTTCATACTGAGTTCAGAACCTTCTGTGTGGAATAATTCAGGCTTGGGAGACTGGAAATGGAGGGAGCTCATTTCTGAGTACTAAGAGTGTCCTGGAGGGAATAAGGACCCCTCGGGGGACTTGAGGGGTGGGGAGGACAGGAGGGGATAGAAGAGACCAGTTGCCACTTGGCGGGGTCTGGTTCGCTCCCCTTCTTTCCCTTCACAGATGCCCACGGCTGTTACACTGCAGCACAGCTGTGCGTGACTCCGCAGGCTGCTAGTTTTTCTTTTTGGAGGCATGGGAGGGGTGGTCTGTGCCAAGACCCCCCTCCCAGCAGCTGTCTGAGGGCCTGCCTCTCTGTGTGCAGTTTTGTTGCTGCAATGGGAATGCAACACAGGTCCCCCATCTTCATAACTTGATTATGATCCTTTTTCCCTCTGTCTGAGAGTGGCCTCATTTTACAGATATGAACCTATATTGTGCCAACTGGTTTTAGACTTATATTATGGGATGAGCATTGTTCTCTTTGCCCTCTCTTTTTCTTAGATCCTGGTGGTGTTTCTAATCCAGGTGGAACGACGGAAGGGCATCCGGTCTTCTGGCATTTTGCTGGTGTTTTGGTTACTCACTTTCTTCTCTGCTATGGTCTCCTTTAGCTCTAAAATCCAACATGCCCTGAAAGGTGTAAGTCCATGGGATTAATTACGTCCTAAATCGGGCTATTAGAATAATACAGCATGTGTTTGATTTTGTGTGAACCCAACCTGCCGATTTTGCAGTGGGTCAGCTTTGTCTGAGTTGTGCGGATTCTGCAGACTGTTTTCTTTGGCAGGGACAAGAGGGGCAAATTGTGTGTGAATTTGCACTTGTACTAACGCATGGTAGCAGGAATGCACAACTGCAAAATGGACCAAAAGTCCTTTGCTTCCCTAGAAAGAAAATCTAGTAAAAGATGCCAGAAGGAACGATCCCTGGCACTCCATGAAATGAAAATTTATTTTATTTATTCATTCAATTTATATCCTGCCTTTTTCCTACAAAGGACTCAAGGCAGCTTACATCATTCTCCTCCTGCATCTTATCCCCACAACAACAACCCTGTGAGGTAGGTTGGGCTGAGAGTCTGTGACTGGCCCAGAGTCACCCAGTTGGCTCCATGGCTGAGCGAGGACTCGAACCCAGATCGCCTGAGTCCCAGTCCCATGCTTTTAACCACTACACCACACATCCTTAGTTGTAGGTAGCAGGTCAGCAAACAGAAGGATAGAGGCAGATTTGGATAACCCTTTGCTATCCACATCAGCTGGTTCAGCTGTCATGCGTTCTTGCCAGGGAACTCGGTTCTCGGGAGAGCCAGTCCAGTGTTGGACTGAGATCTGGGAGAACCAGTTTCTAGTCCTCATTCAGCCACAAAGCTCACTGGGTAACTTTGGGCCAGTCACTGACTCATACCCTAACCTACCTCACAGGGTTGTTGTACAGATAATACTAAGAGGAGACGGGGGACTGTGTAAGCTGCCTCGAGTTCCTTGAAGGGAAGCAAGAGGCAGGATATAGATATGGTCATAAATTCTGGAAAAGTAGTCTCCAAGGACAGATTAATGCATTTTTAAGTCATTCAACTGATGCTAAATAGCCATTATATGTGGTTGTATTTGTAACATTTCTAACCCTGCATTTCACTCCACTTAGATTTTTCAAATGTTAAAATTACTAACTTCTGCATTTTCTTAAATGTTCAATAATGTAAACATGTCTCTCCAAACTGGCCCTAAAGAGACTTTGTGATCAATTCGTTTCAGATTGGATCTGCAACACCAGTTTCTAATCTGAAGGGAATATTTTTCTGGAGAGATCTCTAATAATCTGCAATTCTTTGCAGGGCTTCAGAGAAGATCCTTCCCAACATATTATCACATATGTTTATTTCGCTTTGGTCTTGCTGGAACTGGTACTGTGCTGCTTTGTAGACCAACCTCCCTTCTTCTCCAAAGTGCTCAATGACCCTGTAAGCATTTGGTCTTCTGTTTTTCACTGAGGGAGTGTACCATTCTCTTCATGAGTCTAACTTCCATTTCTCTTTTTCAAGTTTCTAGTCCTTGTTGTTTTGAGGGGAAAAAACTTGCTGTCTTTCCCTGGGGGGAGAGATAAAGATGAATGGGGAGCCTTTTTGTTGCTTTTGTGCAACAATTCAGAATCAGAATTCCTTGCTGATCAACTGCATGTCGATAATCTACCAATGAAGTCTTATGTGCATACATTTCCCTAATATAGGTGAACCTGAGAGCTGTCCTATTCTTTAAACTTGCAGAACCCGTGTCCTGAATCCAGGGCCTCTTTTGTTTCCAAAATCACATTCTGGTGGTTTGTTGGGTAAGAAGAGAAATAGTCTTGCATCTTGTTCTTACGGAGCCCATAAATTTCAGTTGGCTTGATCAATTCAGATTTGTTTAGGGACTTCTTTTAAATATAGCTACCAGAAAATGTGGCTGATGCAGGACAGTATGCCAAGAAGGAATTGGAGGGGGCTTTGCATGACATTATTCCAAGAAGGAATTAAATGGGGCTAAATTCCGCAGTCAGTCGGGGCCACTTCGCGTAGCTACCTTAAGCTTTTGGGGTGTTGATTTTGGCTGAGGGCGCTTTCTTGTGTGATTATACCAACTTATTTAGCTTTGGTTTTAAAATCTAGTTAACTCACCTCTCCTCTCAGTTGATGCCCTCTATTTCGCAGGCTGGTCTGGAAAGGCTATTGGAAACCTCTGCAGACAGAAGACCTGTGGTCCCTAGCAAAAGAGAACTCCTCCAACGAGATCATTACCAAGATTGAGGAAGCCTGGAGAAAGAATCGTGAAAGAACGGCACAGTGGGTGTATTTGCACATGAGAGCAACTGTATGGAAGTCAGCAAGCTGCTAGTCCTTATTGTTTGCAGATGTCTTTTGTGGGCCCTTGGTTGCAAAGAGGACACTGAGCTTGAACTGTGGGTCTGATCCAGCAAGGTGGTTCTTTGCTGCAGTAGCAATGGCACACAAAAAATGAAAGCAACGGGCGGGGGGGGGGGCGGGGGGAGGAAATCAATAGGATGCACTGGGTCATCTTCCCATCTTCTGAAGCAGAGTTCTGGGATGCGCTTTCTGACATGACAGAATTCTCTGGTGTGTGAAACAGTCTGTTAAGAAGGAAGGCAGAATAATTACACTGTGCCTCTGGACAGCACTCCACCTGGATGCATCCTAAAAGACGCTCGTCCATGCGCTGGTTTGTAGCCTAGTGGATGCTCAAGCCCATTCCGGAAGCGTTTCCTCACGCATTCAGGAAGCAGGGCCATGCTGCTCACCCACATCCAGAACGTCAACGCAGCTGTGCAGCCATGACCCCAATGGCTGTGCATTTGGCGCAGTGCCTGAAAAAGAGCCCCTTCCCACACCCAGGTGTGTCTGCACAGAGGATTGTCCCTCTCCCATTCTGCGGTTAACGGAGGCTTTCCCGGGAAGCTGCTTCCGTCGGAGAGGGCGAGATCTGTGCAAGGAGGCCCGGTCCCCACGGGGTGGGCAGGGCAGGGCAGGCGTGGCCGTGTTGGGCAGCCGGCTGGGCAGAGCAAGGCAGCAGTCCTTCCGCTGACCCTTTTATGTTCCTTGGACTATTCCGTGGCTTTTAGCTGCTGCTGCTGCTGCTTTTGTATTTTGCAGCCTAATTCTTTCCACCTTTTTTTTTGTGAAGCTCCTTGGGAGAAGGGAGGGAAGGGCAAATCTGAAAGTACCATCAAATCAAGGAAAAAACAAAGCAGTCTGTTCGTATTTTCACTGCTCAGAATGGTGGAATCAAGGAAACTACAGAGGGAGCGAGCCAGTGAGGAAGAGGCAGATGAGACCACCGTCCTGCTCCAGCCGGAGAAGGGCAGCACCAAGCCGCTGCTGAAAGCCTTCTGGAGTGTCTTTGGGACGTACTTTCTTCTGGGGACACTCAGTTTAGTCACCTGTGATGTCTTCTTGTTTCTGATCCCCAAGACACTGAGGTATGTGGACATCTGAAAATGGCTAGCCTCAGAGGAAACCTACCAACGCTCCGCTTGCTGTGTGTGCTTGGGATCCCACAAAGACCTGGAAACAGGGTGTCGGGGGTCCGCAGCCTCTGCAGCGCCCATTTCCAGTTTTGTAGAAGTCACCCCTGCGGGGCCTTGGTGGGAGGCCTCGTCGGGGGTGCTGTTCAGCACCATGCAGAGCTCATGCGGCTGGCAGTGATCTGGCGCACGCCACTCATCGCTGCAGGGCCTTCCGTGGGGGAACCTTCAGGGGTCACATCCCCAGAGGTTGCCGCCTTCGCTGCTTCAACACACCCGGTGAAAGGGAGTCCACCAGTCCTCAAAGGGGGCGATTCTACTGACAAAGAGCTGTTGCCGTTAGGGAGCATCTCCAGATGTTGAGCCGAAGCCAAGCATATCCTAAAAAAAATAACATTGAAATGGAGTAACGGTGTAATGGTTAGAGTCTGGGACATGGTCTGTCTGAGTTCTAGTTCCCACACAGGCCACGATGTTCCCTGTGTGACTTCGGGCCAGTCACAGCCCAACCTCCCTCACAGGGTTGGTGTGAGAATGAGGAGGAGGAGGACCAAGGCAGCCAGCCTGAGCTCCTTATAAAAGGGAGAAAAGTGGGAGATAAAAGTAATCCAAATAAATAAAAATAAGTGATAGACATAAAACTGCTTCCCCAGGCATGTATATTTAAAAAAGTGCATACAAAAATGCATGTATTAGGAGAAAGGAGCACAAAATGCTAGAGAAATTTCATGCACGTTTTATTTTTGCATTTTATTTTTTAACAAGTCCCACTGTTCAGAACGAACCAGCCTTGGGGCTGGAAAACGGAGTCACCCAGAGTGGCACACGAGCCCATCCCCCTAAAGGTGCGGCGCCCTCTGCCTTCCACCTGTGGCAGGGGATGGCCGAGCCAGCTGCTTCGCTCCGGATTGCGACCCGCTCTCCCCCCTCCTTTTGTAGCCTCTTCCTGGACTTCATCACTGATCCTGCCGCTCCCCCATGGCAAGGCTACCTCTGCGCCACCGTGATGTTCTGCTTGGCCTGCCTGCAGACCCTGTTCGAACAGCAGTACATGTATACGTGTGTCGTCTTGGGAATGAGACTGAGGACGGCCATCATGGGCCTTGTTTATCGAAAGGTACACCGTGCAGTTGGCTGATCTCTCTCTCTCTCTCTCTCTCTCTCTCTCTCTCTCTCTCTCTCTCTCTCGTATCTGCTACCATAAGCAGGTACGAGAAGGCTGCAGGCAGTCTACCTGTTCTAAGCAAAGCCATTGGAAGCCTTATGTATTCAGACTCTCCCTCTGTTCAGGCCGGCCCAAGTTCTGATGACTCTTTTTCTAGGCACAGAAAATGCAGGAACTGCTTGGTCCAATTGTATCTCCTGTAGGTCTTGGTACTGTCAGCTGCGGGCAAGAAAGCAACAACAGTGGGTGAAATTATCAACTTGGTGTCCGTCGACGTGCAAAAGCTGATGGATCTCATTATCTATTTTAACGGGACTTGGCTCGCCCCCATCCGTATCCTCATCTGCTTCATCTTCCTTTGGCAGGTAAATGAGAAGCAGGTAGGCTCCTCTTCAAAGGGGCCAGGTGTTAAAAGCAGGTCCTTCGGTGTGTTTAATTCCAAGAAACCTGTTCCTCCCGTCCACCCAATTCCCTTTGCGTGTTGACAGCTAGAATGCTGAGAAGGCTTTCAAGGATGGATACCAGCAGATATTAACACGATTTAGGATGTAGGATGCAGTCCTGGGGGATTTCTGCTTGTTGGACCGGAGGCTTCCAAAAGTCCAGGGCAGGTAGCAGGGCGAGGAGAATAGAGAAGCTTTATTTTTTTTATTTTTAATTTATTGCATTCATATACCACCCCAATAGCCCAGAGGGCTCTCTGAGTGGTTTACAAACATTAAAACCCCAAATACAATATCCAGTCCTAAACCCATCTGGGTAGCCTGTGAACCCATCTAGCTCCCATGTCGGTGGAGGTGGGAAGGGAGAGGCCCTGGAAGTCTGCGATGGTGCAGTTATTCCCATTACTGGGAATCAAGATTTAGAAATCTAAGTAATTAAAACAGTAATAGAAATCGACACAAGCTAAAAATATTAAATAGAGTAGTAAATCTATAGAAGCACCAAATTTAAAGCAGTCATAAAACAATATAAACAGAAAAAACAAAATAAACAGAATCATGTTGAAACCCCCCCCCCCACTTCCCCACCCAGCCGGACACACCAGTTTTGAGTTCTGTGTGGTCCCCCAAGTTCAGTGTTGTGACCTTGGAAAGCAGAAGCTTGCGGGTTCTTTCCCCAGTGCCTGCAGGGGGGGAAGGGGGGGGATGTGCTGGAGGAAGGGAGCCGAGGTCGATTTCCCTCCAAAGTCACAGGAATGTCTTCGGGTATCTGAACTACCCTATGGGCCCTGGGATCCCCTCTCAGCAACTGCTGTCCTTTTACACCATAGTGAATGGACTGAGCTTCCCTGAGGTAAATATACTAGAAGTGTAATATGTTCATTATTTACATTTATTTGCTGCACCTATAGCCAGAAAGGCTCTCTGGGCAGCTTACAGTAAGTGATAAAACACCAATTAAAAGATAACATTCAGTTAGTAAGACAATAAAAGATGGAAATAGGAACTATCAAAGAAAATCATAAACAGTCAGATCAAGATTTAATTAATAATAAAAGCAATATTAAGTTTTTAAATTTTAATTTTAATTTTAATTAAATTTGTATGCCATCCAATTACTTGCATCTCTGGGTGGCTTACAGCATAAATAAATTGACAACCCACTCTGGCCTCAAGTTCATAAAAATACAGCAGTAAAATTCAATATTAAAATATACGTATTAAAATATTGATTAAATAAAAAGGTCTTAACCTGGCGCCAAAAAGCATATAATGATGGCGCCAGGCGGACCTCTCTGGGGAGCACATTTATAGTTTTCTGTAAATATAGTCTGGCAGCTAAAATTCTCAAAAGTCAATAGACCTATTAAAGCCCAGCTAGTCACCAAAACAACTGCAGAACAGAAAAGTTTGCAATTGGCAATGAAAAGGGGAACGTGAAGACGCCTGGCAGGTCTCTCTAGGAAGCAAATCCCAAAGACAGGGTGCCACTGCAGAGAAAGCCCTTCTCAACTGCCAACTAGGAGACTCCGGGAGGAGACACAGCCAGGCAAGAGGGCATTGTGGGAGCCTGGGTTGTTTCATGTGCTCAGTCTGAGCTCAGCGTTAGTGCTCAGACCCCAGAGCTGGGAATCGGAGCTCCACTCCTCAATTGCAGGTGGCTCTCCGAGGCTGGAAAAGCGAACTTGGAGAAGAGGGGGCAGAGGGGTATTTCAGGAGGCGGGGGAGGCCTGAGAGGCCAGGGTGCAATTTAACCTTCCCTCCCTCTCAGAAATGATGTTGCTGGAAGGGTGAAAAAGCCCATTTAGCAAAATAGCGAAGCGGGAGAACAGGGTCCTTTAAATGCAGCTGTATTAACTTTGACCATTACTGTTTCGACTTTGATCTCACTTTCTGACGGTCGGGTCCATGGTGAACAGGTGCACGCCTGAAAATGTTCTTACCACGTCACTTTCACTCATGTATTGCTTTCCATTTTTATGTCTGAGCAGCTGCTGGGACCGTCCGCTTTATCTGCTGTTCTAGTGTTTGTATTTCTCTTGCCGCTGAACTTTGCAATCGCCAAGAAGAGAGGCCAGTTCCAGGTATGAATCGCAACCAAGGGGATACTTTTGATATATATGCCCGGCCTTTTTCCCTGCAAGGAGTCCAAGGAGACAGATCTCATCCTCACCTCTTTCTCTCCATTTTATTGTACCAACTGCCCCGTGGGAGTGGGCTAGCCTGAGAGCCTGCAACTGGTCCAAAGTGACCCTGTAAGCTTCATGGCAAAGAGACTGAGATCTCTAGAATCTCAGTCCAACACTCTAACCACTAGGCCACACTATGGATGTAGTACGTGTGGCCATCTAGAGGTGCTCCATGAGATGCATCCCTGATTCAGCTTCTGAGGGTCTGCATGAGCCTTCTTCTAACTCCTCTGGATGCTTGGGACTATCCTCAGCCAGCAGGGACAACCAGATACGTTGGAAGTTGTTGTTGAGTCCCATGGTTTTACAGATGAGACCAGAGACCAGTTGGAATTTTCGAGAGAAGAGGTTTATTACCTGCAGGGACCAGACACTCATTGGAGTGCGGTCTCGAGCAGAAGGAGGGCAGCAGTTTTTATACCCTTTTCCAACTATGCTTGAATAACAGCGAACAATAGGGGAGAGCCACCAAGCCCCATTTGCACATTTATCGTGCTAAAGCAAGCAAGCGAGGGTACAAGGGCGTAACGTCTGCGGTATGCCGGAGCGTAGCCTGCTTTGTTGTCAGCCTTGCGTAGCGTGCACATCCCTGTTCTCACGCGAACAGGACACCCTGACCATGCTTTCTACCCGTGACGAGCCATGCCCTGGCTGCGTGTTCGATTATGAGGGGGGTTACAACAGCTGTAAACCAAAACACTGGGGAGGCACCGGGGTTGGGGGTGGGGGGAATGGTTTGCCCCTGCTGCTGGACTGCACTCCTTCCCCAGCGCTTTCGCAATTGCAGAGCATGAGGATCGAATCTGGGCCCTTCCACATGCGAAGCATGGGATTCTATCAAAGTACAAAGCACGGGATGCAGAACGGGGCTACCACTCATGGCGGGGCCTTTTCAGTGGTGGCACTCCAGCCGTGATGTTCTCGCCGCTGCCTAGCATGTTGTCATGTGCGCACCAATGACGGCCTTCTCAGGAGGTCCCTCAGCCCACGGCCACCGTGCCCACCCCGGGCACTGGCCCAGCCAATGGCTGCTTCCGAGTTGCTTTGTTCGGGCAAGAGATTTTTCCTGCTCGTAACAGCAGTGATGTGAATTGGGGCCCTGCCTTTCAGGAAGCTCAAATGAAGCATAAAGATAGCCGTGCAAAACTCACCAGCACCATTCTTGGCAACATCAAGATGCTCAAACTCTACGGATGGGAGGAGAACTTTATGGGCAAAGTGCTGGCTGCCCGAAGCCAAGAACTCCGAGCCCTCCGGACGTCCCAGTTTCTCTTCTCTGCCTCCCTTGCGTCTTTCCAGTCGTCAACATTTCTGGTGAGTGCTTTCCTCCGGCCTCCCCAAGAGCCCCCCGTAGTGCCTGCCCTCTCCATCGTTTCCCCGCTTTCTTCTCGCCAGATCTCCTTCATCGTGTTCGCAGTCTACACGTTGGCAGATGCGCGGAATGTCTTGACTGCGCAGAAGGCCTTCGTCTCCCTGGCTCTGGTCCACATTCTCAACACGGCTCATTCCTTCCTCCCCTTTTCCATCAACGCGGTCGTGCAGGTGAGGGGCAGCTTGGCTTTGGCTCGGCTGCATGGCACCACGGCGACGGGGCATGCCGGTTGCGCCCAACAGCTGCTGCCCAGGGACCTGCTGCCTCTTGCGCCTGCCGTACGTCGTGCTGAGTCTTCATAGCCCAGCCCATCTTTACGCAGGAGGGTCAGCTCCCAGGCATGCAGGAGGCTCAAGCAGGATGCCTTTCCAAACTGGTGCCATGAGCTGGCTTTTCCCTCCCCAGCAAGATAGACTCTCTGGCACTTTTGTAAGTGTCTTTATCCTACAAAGAAATCTCTAAGCATACACAAGACTCTGCGCATACACAAAGTGAGATGTTGACCCCTCTCTGCCCCCCTTTGCCCAAAGCTTTGCTTATGAACCCTCCTGGGCCTGGCTTGGGAAGGAGGGGCGCTGAGCCCCTCTGTGGCCTCTTCCCAGCATGGCCTGCCCGGTTTGCTGCACTGCACTGCTCTGGGGCTGCAGCGGCTGCTCCCCTCGTCTCGTGCCTCCCGTCATTTGCCTGGGGAGCACAAAGACAGGAGGAGGTGGAGCGAGGCGGTTCTGGGCATCAGCAGTGGGCGAAGCCGAGCAACGACGCAAGCCCGCTTGTATTTTATTTAGTGGACTTAAGATATTTTGAGGTTCAAGTCTCTGGCAAAAGTCCATGTTCCTCTTCCTGGCAGCTTGCTGGGTGGAGAGAGGGGAGAGCGAGAGAGAGGGGGCGGCAGACTGAGTGAGAAAGAGAGAAAGAGAAAGGGGGTCATAAAGAGAGAAGGGGATATCAGAATGAGAAACAGGGTTATCAGAAAGAGAATTGAGAGAGAGAGAAGGGGGTATCAGGGAGTGAGAAAGAGGGTAAGTGTCAGAGGGAGAAAAAGAGAGAGGGAAGGGGTTTCAGAAAAAGAGCAAAGGAGTTTTCCACTCATTGCTTGCTTTAGTCTGACCCATTCACTGTGGCACACCACCCTGGCTGATTAACCCCGGGGGAACCTGGTTCTGCCTTCATTAATATGCTTTGCTATGCTATGCTATGCGATGCTAGTCGTAAAGTCGCGTCCGACCCCATGGACAACACTCCTCCAGGCCTTCCTGTCCTCCACCATCCCCAGAGTCCACCTAAGCTCATGCCGACTGCTTCTGTGACTCCATCCAGCCACCTCATCCTCTGCCGTCCCCTTCTTTTTTTGCTGTCAATTGTTCCCCGCATTAGGCTCTTCTCCAGGGAGTCCTTCCTTCTCATTAGGTGGCCAAAGTATTTGAGTTTCATCTTCAGGATCTGGCCTTCTAAAGAGCAGTCAGGGTTGATCTCCTCTAGGACTGACTGGATATATGAATGTTTATATTTAAAAATAAAATCACAACTTGGCGGCCAGTGACAAGCGGGGTCCCGCAGGGCTCTGTCCTGGGGCCGATCCTGTTTAATCTTTTCATTAACGACATGGAAGAAGGGGTGAACAGTCTGCTGATCAAATTCGCAGACGACACTAAAACTGGAGCAGTGGCCACAACTGAGGAGCAGGTACTCCAGATCCAAAAGGATCTGGACAGACTATGGAAGTGGGCAGGAGACAACAGGATGGCGTCCAGTGTGGATAAGTGCAAGGTCTTGCACTTGGGGCATAGGATGGGTGTCACAAGTACAGGTTAGGGGACAAATGGCTGGAGAGCAGCCCTTGTGAAAGGGACCTCGGGGTGCTGGTTGAATGCAGGCTAAACATGAGTCAGCAGTGTGATGCGGTGGTCAAGAGGGCGAACGCCAGCCTTGGTTGCATAGCCAGAAGTGTGGCTTCTAGATCGAGAGAGGTATTACTACCACTCTACACAACTCTGGTGTGCCCGCAATTGGAGTATTGTGTTCAGTTTTGGGCCCCTCATTACAGAAAGGATATAGCCAGGTTGGAGTCAGTGCAGCGTAGGGCCACAAGGTTGGTGGCCGGTTTGCAGGGGATGCCGTATGAGGCGAGACTGAGGGAACTGGGTCTCTTCAGCCTGGAGAAGAGGAGACTCAGGATATGTTGGCGACATACAGGTATGTGAGGGGATGTCACATGGAGATGGGTAGAGACCTGTTCTCCCCTGCAGAGGAAGGCAGGACGCGCTCCAACGGAGCAAAGCTCAGGGAACCCAGGTTCCATTTGGATGCCAGGAAGCACCTCCTGTCAGTCAGGACCCCAAGGGTGTGGAATGGGCTTCCACGGGAGGTGGTTGAGGCCCCATCGGTGCGGGTGTTCAAGGATAGGCTGGACGTGCACATGGTGGGCATGTCATGAGCAGAGCCGGCTGGTGCCGGAGGTCAGACTAGATGGCCCGGGAGACCCCTTCTGACTCGCTCTGTTTTCTATGTTTCTATGTTTCTATAATCAGCCCCAACACTTCATTACAAAAAGGGGCAGCAGGGACAGACCAGTCACAGTCAGATAGGAATGCAAAATGAAAATAGAAGCAATGAACGTTCAGCCCAGCATGGCATTCCCAGCAGATGCGCGCAGACCATTTAGTTCTCGATGCAGCAGCTGCCGGATGCTGGAGGGGCCCCATCCAAAGGTGCAGGAAGCAGACTGGGTTGCTGCGGATTTCTTCTGCCCCGTCCCTCAGTGGAGCTCAGTTGCCTGCCTTCGCGTTTTTCCAGGCAAAAGTTTCTATAAAGCGTTTGGCTGCCTTTCTCTGTCTCGAAGAGTTGGACCTAACCGAACCGGACATGGGTTCGTTGGGCAGCAGTAAGTATCAACTTGGGAGCAGTTTCCTCTTGTGTCTGGGATGCTTCTATTTTCCTCCTCAAAACCACCGAGTGAGCCTCAGCGTTTAAGCGGTATAAAACGAAATAAATGAATAAAGCTACTACATTTGCATCGAGGTCCTCAAAGGGCCATGATCCTCTATGTGGAGCTCGGACACAACTGGAGTCCACCTGGAGAAAAACGTTCCAAGTTACCCCTCTTATGGAATACACTCCCCAGAGAGGTCCGCCTGGCACCGTCGTTATTTGTTTTTCGGCGCCAGGCCAAGTCCTTTTTATTTAAACGTTATTTTAATTGTTGAATTTATTTATTGATTTTATATTTATGCCGGGATGTCTCCAGATTTTTATGTATTTGTATACCTATTTATTTGTATTGGAAGCTGCCCTGAGGCTTTTGCGAATGGGGCGGCATATAAGTGTTCCAAATAAATAATAATTAATACACCTGGCCTGTTTTACAGAGGGGTTGAGACAAGACAGCTGCTGTAAGCCTCTTGGAGAAAGGTGGGACTGGAGTATCTTAAGTAAATAAAAGAAAATCCAGCTGTTTGGCTTTTTACCAAAATGGTGTGGAAGGGCCATAATTCTTTTTAGTTTAACTCCAACCCCCTCCATTCTTTCTAAGGCAGTCTAAGGTGTTATTTTTAGAACAAGCTTGCTGGTTGTTGGTTTGGATGGTGTGGGAAGCCAACAATTATGCCAAACTGCATCCAACAATCCTCACTTCTTTATATGCCTTTTGTCTCTTAGCACAGGATTGCATTCTTGTTAGAAATGGAACTTTCAGCTGGTCCAAAGAGAGCCCCCCGTGCCTGAAAAGGTAACTGCTTGAGGATAGTTTGGGTCTTCTGTCATTTGTTTTAAGACATAATCATTCTCCCAATTGTCTAGGTTGGGAATGATGCTGATAAAGGTTGCCTGGAGTTTTCTTGTACTTCTAATATGCAGTGAAACAGCAGCAAGCAACCGAACTTACTTCTTCCTTCTCCCTTCCAATCCCCTTTCCTTTAGTGCTGTGTCTTCTACATGGTAAGATGGAAGGGAGGGTCTGTCTTACTGCTGAGTTTTTGTAGGCCAGCCTGAATACCTAGTTTGGCAACAGAGTGGGGTAAAATATCTAAGAAAATCAATTTCCAAATAAATAATAGGTGTCAAAAGCAAAAGGGCCAGAGCTCTTGAGCGAGGGTCATAGGCAGGCCAGAGGCCAGCACCACTGAGAATCCAACTGTTCACATCTTTGAAATCTCTGCATTATTTTTGCGCTGGGGACAGTGGAATTCTGTACATTTTCAGAGGTACAGGTTTTTTCATGCATGGGCTTCAGACAAATGGAAGCTATTGATCACAACTGCAAGCTCGGGGATCCACGGACTCCGGTCACTGATTGCATCCTCATTTGGGATCAGTCTGGTCACTGCAGACTTGGGTCCATCCTAGTCAAAACCCAACCAGTGGAAATTCTGATTGGTCCCATGTTGGAGATTGGTTATGGGGTGCCTAGGAGCCCCCCAGCCCCCCATTCCCCTGTGATTGCAATGACCCAATCCACAGTCTGTCTGCAGGCCACATGCTCCAGAAGGCCACTGATGTATTCGTTGCCATCTTCGCAGGATAAACCTCGCCATCCCCCGGGGCTGCCTGTGTGCCGTGGTCGGCCAGGTGGGTGCCGGGAAATCCTCTCTCTTCTCGGCATTACTTGGTGAGCTGCAAAGATCCGAAGGGTCTGTTGTGATGAAGGTAAACCCTTATTTATTTATTTAAAACATTTTTATGCCGTCCTTCCCAATCGCGTCTCAGGACGTCTTACATGATGAAAAGCAAAGCCATGAAACAATCGATAGAACGGAACGATACAATAAAATTAACAAAGCTTGAACAAATAAATCCATTCAGAACCAAATATAACAAAAGCAACTGTAAAACGGTAAAAATACTAATTTTAAAAAATAAAAATTAAATGGTTTTAACCGGGCGCCTTAGTGTTTGACAAGCTTTTTGCTTAGATTCAGTTCACTTGAAATTAATTTGTGTGTTTATTGTAACCTGCTCTCTGGCTGGTTTTTAATAAAATGCAATAAGATAAAAGGTACATTAATAGAACAAGTAATAAATTAGTTCCTATCGTTGTCTTCACCTGAACCCCCATTGAACCAGTGCCAGATGAGGGGTGGCCTTGGGCATCATCCAAGGGTGCCGTGCTGCATACCGCCCATCGAAGAAAATGGCTGTTGGGCCATGGGCGGGACTGCAATTCCAGTCTCTCCTTGGGGAAGATGGTAGCTGTAGTCCAAACCTTCCTGAAGGCTCCAGGTTGGAAAGGACAAATTTAGCTTATTCGTTTTCATTCGTCTTAATGTGTCCTTTAATGAAAAAGCAAGGGAAGCGTCCTGTCAGAATCCATATCCCTTCAGCACACGAGCATCGCTTGCGTTCAGTCGGCAGATCCTCCCTGCTTTCCGTTTTCCAGGGCACGGTAGCCTTTGTTCCCCAGGAATCCTGGACACAGAACGCCTCCGTGGAAGAGAACATCACGTTTGGAGACAAGCTGGATCTCAGGTGGTACGACCGGGTCGTTACCGCCTGTGCGTTGCAGCCAGACCTGGACGGCTTTCCTGATGGAAGTCAGACCAAAATAGGAGAGAAGGTGCTTGGGTCATTTCTGTCTGGCCGAGATATTTTGTGGGTAGGGGAATTTTGGGTGGGCCACAGGTTTTGGGGACACCCACTCTAAATGGTCCCAAATACAATTCTTTTTTCTTATTATTCCGTGAGCTGCTCTGGGTTACCTTTTTTTATATAAAGGGATGCGATCTGCTCCGATAAATAGGCGAATGATAAGATAAGAAATCATTGTAAGGCATGTAAATTGTAGCTACAAGCAACAACAGCAGATGACTGAGCGAGGGGAACCGATGCTCTGAGCTGAGCTCCATCCAGGAGCTCCCAAATTTGTGGCTAGAAAGTGTCTGAGCAGAAGGAATGTTCCAGCCCATCCCTCGGCTCTGCATCCTTCACCTTGAGGAAAGCAGGGGCCCCAGTTCAGGTTCGGCTGTCTCTGGGTGGGGTGGGGAAGGTCTCTTGCTGGAAGCTTCTGCCAGCGATGGTGGATCATTGCCCAGATGTGTTACAGAAGAATCCACAGGCCCTCTGACCAGAATGGGCAGCATCCTCGGCACCCAGCACATCCGGACGGTGCCGAGCTGGGGCAGGCCATGGCTGGCAGCTTCCGTGGGGATGGACTGTCCTGGTGCCCAGGAATGTCTGAGTGACTTGAGGGCTCCTGGACCCTCTGATTCTTTGCAATGGGCAGGCAACCACTGCAAAGCCTACTTACAAGAGTGTTTGACGGAAAGGTGTTTCTGCTCCTGTGTGAGACTGTGATTGTGTGTGAGAGCGAATGAGAGCGTGGAAGATGAAGAACCTCCCAATTTACGCCAAAACAGGGCATAAATATTTCTGGAGGAGAGAAGCAGCGGCTCAGCCTGGCTCGGGCTGTCTACAGGAACGCGTCCATTTACCTTCTCGATGACCCACTTTCTGCTGTGGATGCCCTGGTCGGCCAGCACATTTTTGAGCAGGTTCTAGGACCCAAAGGCTTACTGAAGGACAAGGTACTTAAATGCTCAACCTGCAGCCCTCTGCTGTCCCTCATCCATTCCAGGCTGGCTGGGGCTGATGGGTCCTGGAGTGGGTGCCTTGTCTTTGGTGACTTGGAAGGAGTCTGCTGTGCTAAAAAATTAGCTCTAAGCAGCACGGTTAACGGCAACAGTTAAAAGCAGTTGCCCTCCATGTTTGGGACTAGAGCAGGTTGGAGGAGGCCGGGCTTAGATTTCAGAAAGAGGAGCATGTGGTGTGGCCATTACATTGTCCTGCTCTTCCAAATCTGAATGCAGGCTTGGTGCTAAAGAGTCTCAGCAGCCTTGGTGTTTCGTTTTACATTTCTACCCCATTTTCCCCTTGGAGGAACCCGAGTTGGCTTTCCTGGTGTCCCCCTCTCACTTTCTCCTCAACACAGCCCTGTGCGGGAGCTCAGACCAAGGCTCAGTGACTACTCAAGTCACCCAAATGGAGACGGAAACACGGATCCCAGCCCGACACTCTAACCACTGCTTCACACTGCTATAGCAGGTGTTCTGATGGGCATCCTGCAGCTGCTGCGTTAACCACAGGCTGTTTCCTTCCTTTCCAGACTCGTGTTCTGGTGACCAGTGCAGTTCACATTTTGCCCAGAGTGGACCATATTATTGTAATGAGGGATGGGGAGATCTCCGAGGCTGGCTCGTGGCAGGAGCTCGTGCAGCGCCAGGGGGCCCTTGCAGATTTCCTGATGTCTCACGGCGGAGGAGCAAAAGAAGGTCAGGGTTTGCCAGGTGCAGCTAGGCCTTTCTGTGTCCAGCTCTCTTGAGACGCAGCCCGTGCCCAGTGAAATAGGCGCTGCACGGACCAGCCCTCTGCCGCGGTCCACATTGGAGCCATTTCCCAGGCTACTTCTGGGCTGCAGAAAAGTCCCGATGTGCAAACTCCCGAGTAGCCCTAATCAGCCACCATTTCCCCCCAGAATGGAGCGTGCCCATCGGGGCTTCGCCTCGATCTAGCTGGGCAAGCTTGGTGAGGCTGCTTATCCAAGCCCATATTTCACCCTGAGTTTCGGAAGACCTGTCCATGGTGCTCAGCCAAACCCAGGCTGGTGTCAGGACTTTGGACAACTCCTTAGAAGTTCCGGGTGCAGCTGGGAGATGCATGCAGGCTGCAGTCCCCGGCCTCCCCTGCATCCCAGGGATTGTCGCCAGGGCGGGAAAAATTTCTGGCTTAGCAGCTCTCATTGCAGCAACGCTAAATAATAGTTCTAGTGGGTGCTTATTGCTAAAAGGGAAGGAGCAGTCTGCTTTGGAGCAGATGTTCCGCTCAGGAAGCTTTGATCCTTCCCAGAGCCAGCTCGCAGGTTCTTCTCGCACAAATCCATTCCTGGCTCTCTCCATACCCCAGCACCGTTCCTGAAACAAACACACATCACCTGAAAACAAGCAAGTTTCCTCTCTTGCACACCCACCCTCACACACAAACTCTTCATTTTTCCCTACACTACCTTAACACCCTGTCCAGGTTTGCAGATTTTAGTATGTTAAGCAGTATAGAACTATCAGAAGTAGAGTAGGGAAGGTGAGAAAAAATAGTCCGCTATCTAAATACTCGGATTTTGTCAATTGAATGTAATTAATTAATCTAAGGGTACAATGCTGTACACAACTAGGCAGAACACTCATAGAATTCAGTTTAGAAACAGAGCGAGTCAGAAGGGGTCTCCCGGGCCATCTAGTCTGACCCCTGGCTCCAGCCGGCTCCGCTCATGCAATCCCCAGCATGTGGCTGCCCAATCTTTCCTTGAACACCCTCACTGATGGGGCCTCCACCACCTCCCTTTGAAGCCCACTCCATATCCCAGGGGTCCTAACCATCAGGAAGTCCTTCCTGACGTCCAGCCTGAAGCCTGGCTCCTTGGGCTTTGTCCCACTGGAACACGTCCTGCCCTCCTCTGCAGGGAAGAACAGGTCACGACCCTCCTCCACACTTTAGTGGAGGGATGGGAATAGCATCGGTGAGCAACCTTTTCCCTTGGATCTATGGAAAATCCACCTTCGGGAAACGTCCTCTGGGGCTGCAGTCGGTGGTGAGCGGGTTCAGAGGTGCTGGAGGGTGGCGTCTGCAGCATTACTTTAATTCCTCCTTTGTGTGTGTGAGCATGTGTGAATGAGAGGGGGAAATGTAAAGACGAAAACTTGCCAGGGCAGCATGAGGTGCCCTGCGGCATCCAGGGAGCTGCTGAATGCTGAGAATTGCATGAAATTAGACCCACAGATCTTTTTAAATCGCAGAATCAGACTTCAGGTGATGGGACCTATGGGAAAGTCAATACCGGGAAGTTTAGTCAGCTCTGTGATTTGGGAGAGGAGATGCAAACATCTGGAGCTTGTGCATCTTCTCTGAAGCAGAGTTGCATATTACCTTTCCGATAATGACACTTGTCATGTATCAGATTTGGAACTTTTCAACTCCACAGGTGCAGGAACTGTTGGGGTTGTCCCTGCAGGATGTATGACCCACGAGGGAAAACTTGGAGAGTAAGTAGTAGGAACTGCGTTTGATCTCCAAAGTAAGGTTGTGCCTGCATGCTCCTTAAACTCAACAAGAGGCATTCCCACTTATGATATTTTAATTTAGAAGGAATAGAAGAAAATTCATTTCTGCTGGTTCTAAGGAGGGCTTCCTCTATAGCATGCATGAAACAGGGCCTGAGCTGCGTTCTTTCTGTGGAGGGCAAGAGGAGATGCAGAGAGTGTAACCAGCCCTAATCCATACTGAGAGCACACATTGCATGGAACAGAGCACTTGCTTTTTTCCTCTGCCCTCCTCATCTGTTTTCCTTTCCTGTCATACCCTTTTAGATGCTGGAGGCTGATGGTTCCAATGTCAGTGGGGCAGTGTATCTATTGCATGTTATACTCTGAATTTTTAAGATGCTCTTCACGTTTCTGGAACTAGTTTGGGGTTAAGCACCATGGATAGCTCCTTAAATAGTTCAGGCTAAAGCCCAGCATGGATTGGCTTTAGTTTGAAGTATTCAGCCTCGCTGACATTGAAGCTACCATCTAGGGATTGAGTTACCCAGCACAGGTGCATGGAGAAAAGTTTCTTTTTTTCCAGCACCAGGTTAAGACAGCTCTTTATGCTGAGACATCTACAGAAATACTAGGTTATCTAGGGGCTTTGGGATATTAACCATCCAAGTATTTTTCTTTTAGAGGGCTATTCTTCACTGTATGTTTCTAGCTGTTTTGATTTTATGCTGCTTTTTTAAAGATTTTCTGGCATTTTTATTGTATTGTTTTTATGTACTGTTGTGAACGGCCCAGACTCCTTTAGCTACTGGCGAGTATTAGAGATGGAGTCGTAGTCGTAATAACAAATCTTCTTTCCGTAACAGGTCATCTAAATCCCCAGCAGGGCATGCTGGCTACAGGCCCGTGGATACAGAACTGGGAGAATGTATTACAAGTGGAGAGAAACGACTCACTGGCAGGGTAACGTCAAAGCCCTGAACAAATAAGGCAACGGCCGGAAGCAGTGCCAAGATGGTGTCACATGCAAGCCATCACAAGCCCATTGCATTCCCCAACTTGGCACCCTTCAGATGTATCCATTACAACTCCGCTCAGCCTCACCCCAGGGTGCCTATTTCCTTGATGACTGGGGACGGTGGGAGTGCATATTTATATTTATTTGTTAGATTTATACCCCCCTTTTTTCTTACAAAGCACTCAGAGCAACTTACCTCGTTCTCCCGCTGCTCTCAATCTTAACCACACAACAACCCTGTGAGGTAGGTTGGGCCGAGGGTGTGTGACTGCTCCTAAGCCACAACCCAGGTTGCCTGAGTCCCAGTCCTGTGCTCTTAACCACTGCACCACACTGGCTCTCAAAAAAAACCCTGTTTTTCCTTGGTAAAGCATTAAGCAAAGCACATGCACCCCAAAACCTATTTGGGGAAGGCCTGGTATGCCGTCTTGGCTGGAGCTGATCCGTGCCGTTCTGCAGCTGTGGAGACACTCTGCCCATAGAGAGAAATGGCTGAATAAGTTTGTTCTGGGTTGTGAGAACAAGGTAAATGCATGTCACGGGATGCTCACCAGGGTAGCCGGCAGCAGCTGTCCTTAACCCCCATTCAGAACAACTCCACTTGTTGATTTTCAAAGGCCACCAGTGTTTGGGTTCGGAAGGGGCTGGGGTGGACGTCGGATAAAGCAGCATCGGACAGGTGACCCCCTTCCGCTCGCAGCTCCTCTCGGCTTCCGCAGACATCTGCGTACTGATGGGAAGTCTGTTTCCTTCGTCTAGGCTAAGATGTCGGTCTATTGGAGCTACCTGGGAGTGGCTGGGCCCCTCATCTGGGCCTATACTCTGCTTTTGCTCACCTGCCAGCAGATGGCCTCGTTCTGCCGGGGCTACTGGCTTAGCCTGTGGGCCAACGACCCCCTGCACAACGGAGTGCAGCCCCACACGGCGCTCCGTGTTGGCATCTTCTTTTTCCTGGGATGCGCTCAAGGTTTGCCCCACCTGCCAGTCCACCTCGGCCTCGCCCTGCTTCTCTCTCTCTCCTCCTCTTCGTCTGGGGGACTGTTCCTGCCTTCTCTACGTAGAGGGTTTCTTGGAGCTTAAGATCAAGACCCCGTGCGTCGCTCAGGAGCTAATCAGCAGCCTGTGCCCTTGCTTGCTTGCTTGCTTGCTTGCTTGCTTGATTGATTGATTGATTGATTGATTGATTGATGTAAAACTTTTCTAGACTGTCCCACTACCGAAGTCTCAGGACGGTTTAACAATACAGAATGTAAAATAAAACACAGTGTCCTGAAAATTCAACTAACAATAAAACCCCAGTTAAAACAAGCAGATCTTAAAACATTGAGAAAATAAAAAGGGGTTAGCCTGGTGCTGAAAAGAATAAAGCGACGGCACCAGGCAAATCTCTCTGGGGAGCGCATTCCACAATTGGGGTGCCACCACAGAGAAGGCCCTTCTCCGGGCAGTCGCCCTCCTAATCTCCTTCATGGGGGGCTCCTGGAGGAGGGCCTCTGCCCCAGACCATAAGGGGTGGGCAGGCACATATGGAAGGAGATGCTTCTTCAGGTAACCAGGTCCTGAGCCATTTAGGGCTTTCTAGGTCATCACCAGCACCTTAATTTGGGCCCAGGCTTCAACTGGTGGCCCGTGGAGGTGGAAAGGGACCTGCGTTATATGTTCATACCTGCTGGTCCCTGTGAACAACCTGGCGACTCTATTCTGGCCCAACACTGCTGCGATCTGCGCATGCCCAGGCACCCCTCTCCACAGCCTGACATTCTGCACCTGCTGCCACTTCTAGGCCAAGAGCGAGGGGACCCCAACCAGAAGAGCATTAGAATCATCGGCACATACAAGGGCCACGGAGGTTGGGTTGAGAGATGTGGAGACCCAGGAAAAAACAGAGGGAAAAGTGGGAATCTTTTTTCTGAAAAAGCTTAAAAGTTATTTTTCAGAAAAACTTTTGGAAAATGGCTTGTTTGCTTTCCCTGGTTTTGTTTGGTTTTGTTCTTTCCAGGTTTTGACATCTTGAGTTAGGCTCGCTCTGCCCAGGAAAAGCTTGTGGGTGGTCTTACCCTTCCCTTTAAATTATAATATTTCAAAATGTGCACCTGTACAGATAAATTAGCACATCTATTTTCTTTGCTATTCGATGACATCTTTCAGTGCACTTTTAGTGAGTCGTACAGGGGTTTCTGCAAGGAGAATGAAAGGAATGGGATCCTCCGGGTCAAAGGGAATCTCTCTCTCTCCTGGTGTTGCAGCTATTGGAAAGTTCGGGTCAGTCGCCGCCGTGTTCTTGGCCGGGACGCTGGCCTCGCGCAAGCTCTTCCTGCAGCTGCTCCGGGATGTCATCCGATCTCCAATGGCCTTCTTTGAGCAGACGCCCAGCGGCAACCTGCTGAACCGCTTCTCCAAAGAAATGGACGCCATTGATTCCATCATCCCCGACAAGCTGAAGTCCCTGCTGGGCTTTTTGTTTCAACTGCTGGAGATCTACATCGCCATCATGGTGGCCACCCCTATCGCTGTGGTAGCCATTGTCCCTCTGACCGTCTTGTACGCCACGTTCCAGGTAGGGAGGACAAATCTCAGTTTCCCTGCCTTTCCAACATGGAGTTCATTTTGTCCCATTTCTGAAACAGTTCGCAATCATTTAAAGTCTGCATGAAAAGGCAGACTTGTTTTTTGAACCCTTTCGATGTGATCCATGCCTTCTTGGATACAGCTTTGCAGAGTGTGTCTTTCTGTGAGATTTGCGCCATCTCAGTATGTTGTTTTCAAAAAAGTATGCATTTTTATTGTTCCATGTATATCCCACATTTTTTCTCTGCTAGGAACCCAAGACAGTTTACCTAATCCTCTTCCTCCTCCACTGCACTTATCGTCACAACAGCCCTGCCAGGTAGCCTAGGCCGAGAGTCAAGTGTGAGCATTGGCTATAAAGCCATGGGTTGGGTAACTCAAAATGAAGTTTAAAATAGCAAAATTTACATTACTGAAGCATCCTGTCAATAGGAAAAACTTGTAGAATCTGAATGAAAATAGATGCACAAAGACACACATCCCCCAACCATGAAAAGTATGAGCAATGAAATAATAAAACTTCAAAGAAGGAATCATGTACATCCACCCATCCAATGCCACCGGAGCTACTCATCCATTGCAGCTTTTATTTTGAGCTCTGAGAGCCATCCGTGGCCTTTCATGCCAGTGAACCTGTTCCATCGATGTAGTTCAAAACCTGCTGCACTGGATGAGGCCACCACCAACGGCAGAGGTGCCGTCCTCCCTTGCGCGCAGACAACACTCATGAAATCCAAGCGGGGCAGAGTTGGTCTGTGGGCAGGAGGTTCAGCTCGCCAGTCTTGAGTGACATGTGTCTGCCCTCTTGTTCTCAGAGCTTCTTCGTCACCACCTCCTGCCAACTACGGCGCCTTGAAACCGCAAGCCGGTCCCCCATCTTTTCCAACCTTTCGGAGACCTTTCACGGGAGCAGCATCATCCGTGCATACAAGGCCCAGCAACGCTTCGTTCTCCAGAATGACTACAGGGTGGATGAAAACCAGAGGGCCTCTTTCCCTGCCCTGGTGGCTGACAGGTGTAATATTGAGGCCTGCTTTTGAGGGACTGGCACCCCTTCGTACCAATTTTGGAAGGGGTTGGTCAAGATCAGGCCAAGACGGCCTTTCTCTTGGCTCAGTGCGCTGATTTCTGGGCCCACAAAAATGGCTGGCTTGTCAGACCTCCTGGCACAAGGCACCCATGTGGGGCGACAACTGAGCCTGAGATGAAGTTCATGCAGTGAAAGAAAGCCTTCCTAGGGGAAAGCATCTTTTCAGGGTCCGAGCAAAACTAAGAACATAAATATAAAGGGCCCTGGTACCTCCATCACATCCAGCATGCAGGTTTCTGTTGTCACCTGTCGGTTGTATCTGGGAAGCCTGCACGAAGGGTATCAGTGGAACTTCACTGGCCTCCGTAAATCCTTCAGCGTTTTTCTTGGCAGAGATCGTGGGCTCTTCCCTGCACTCCAGCCCAAGCTGGCAGTTCTTCCGGAGTGCAGCTGAATAAATGCACAAGGGTGCAGGCAGACTAGCGGACACAAGTCAATAACCTCCCCATTGCGAGCTTTTTAGTACAAAGTGACCCTACAGCACCCCCCTGTACCAGTTTGGGCCAAAGTTGGTGCCTGGGCCCAGCATGGCCTCGGTGGTGGTGTGGATTTTGCGCTGCTGGTCACTAGTGTGGGTTGGAGAGTTCTTTACGCAGAGGCCAGGTGGGAGCAGATCAGCACCATGGAGAGCTCCAGGTGGGCCTGGAAGCCACACAGGGTGTCTCCGTGATGCTCCAACATGAAGCTGATCGAGACGGAACATTACGTAAGAGTGCGCCGGCTTTGAAGCTGCACTTGAATGCCAGCTAAGGCTTCGTCGCTTAATTGCTCGGACCTGTTTTGGCAGCCTCAGGCTGCAGGGATGTGGAAATAGCTATGGCAGCTGCCATCTTTGGACTCTGGAAGAGGAGGAAGCTCCACTTTGGACTCTTTGGTGCCAAAAAGAAGGAAGCTGTGCTGGATGCAGGGGAGCCGAACCCTGGGGTCTTTCTGGGGAGGGGGAGCTTCCCGATGCCTTTCCAGGAATAAGCATCCTTCAACTGGTCCTTCCAGAGCCTCTTTTTGTGGGGACAAGGGGTCAGTGCTCTCTGAGGATGCAGGCTTGGGCTCTTGGTAAATGATACCCACTCTCTCTTCATTCCAGGTGGCTTGCCACCAACATAGAGTTCCTGGGCAATAGCGTTGTCCTGGTTGCAGCTGTACTTGCTGTGATCAACAGACCATACCTCAGTCCAGGGCTGGTTGGATTTTCCATTTCGTGCGCTCTGCAGGTAACTGCAATATGTGCTTACCAGCTCTGGGTCTGCCTTTTCAGATTCCCTGTGGGGGGCTGCTGTAACGTGTGCTAGAACCAGCTACTTCTTTGACCAGAATGCTCTTATTTTCTCTCTTGGCCAGATAACGGGGGTTTTGAACTGGATGGTGCGAGCCTTAGCAGAAATGGATAACAATATTGTATCTGTAGAAAGAGTCAGAGATTACTCAAGCACGGTCAAAGAAGTAAGCATCAGTCCTCTCTCGGCGATCGTGTTGAGCGTTTTCATGAAAACAAGATGAGTGTGCGGCCTTAACGAACATATATCGCTACCAAGTGTGCGATTTGCTGTTATAAGGACCAATGTCAAGGTCACACCAACCTTCCCCACCTGGTGTCTTCCAGGTGCTTTGGACTCCAATTCCCATCACCCCCAACAAGCAAATATTGTGAATGAGCTAGCCAACTATTGGCGTTTTGAGTTTATGGCATTTCCACCCTTCACCACAAGAGGGCACTCAAAGACAAGAAAAACAATGCTCGCCTACTTCAGCACGTCAGGTCCCTCCATGCCTGCCTGGCTTTCCTGATCATCCTTGAGATGCGCAGCTTGCCGCATCATCTGGACTCCGCAGCCGATGTGGTGGGAAATGTTTTTAGAACCACCTCAGAACCGTAGAACAAGCCATGGTTTCTGGGGTGGCTTTGAAGCCACTCCCTTTGTGTACTTTCCTGACTTTGATAGGTCCCAGAAGCTGCGCCCTGTACAGGCAGATTTGGTCGCAGTTGGTGTGTGTGACCAACTCGCGTTGAGGTGGGCAAAGGAGTCCACCGTGGCTCCCTTTCCTGCCAGTCGTCCAACCCCAGTTAGCTACTTTCTCTCCTCTTGCTCTCGTGACTTCTCCCCCGAGTGCCTCATCATTTCAGTAATGTTTTGGCTCACCGATCTGGTTCTGGGATCGCCGCTTGGTGCATGAGTTGCTGTTGTATCTCTCTGCAGGCTCCTTGGACTCTGGACAATAATACCGTGTGTGAGAACTGGCCTCGCGAAGGGGCAGTCGAATTCAGAGGGTACAGCATGCGATACAGGCCGGACTTGGAGCTCGCTCTGAAGAAGATCAGCATACGGATCAGTGGGCGAGAAAAGGTAAGGTATGACCAGAATTGCAGGATTGCTCTGCTGAGCCAGACCTAAGGTTTCCCCAGGCCGGCATCCTGCTCCCAATAGTGGGCGTCCAGGTGCTTCTTGGGAAGCCCTGACCAAGACAAATGAATCCTCCCCATGGTGGTTCTGCAGCAAGTGGGATTCAGAGGCAGCATGACCAGGAATCATGTCTCCATGATTAGGGCAACCTCCTTTCAAACCCATCATTTGGAGAGCCTTTGCCATACAAGCTCGTGGCGGAACACCTACCATTTTGGTTCCTTCCGGTGCCTTGCGTGCTGTCCCAGGAATTGCACCCTTGAGGCTCCTGACCCTCCAGACTTGGGCTCCTCCTTATCTGGGGCAGAGTGAGCAAAGCGCTGGAGGTCATGGCCACTTCTCCTGACCCCTGCGCTCGGCATTCTGGCTTGTCTTCAGCGGAGGCTGGAGCACCCTCAAAATAGCTCATGTCCTCGTGGCCACAATCTTCTCCCGTCTACACCCTCCAAAACAGCCTCTTGACCCCTCTCTGAGGCTGATTTCCCAACCTCGGAGAGGCAGTCAGTGCAGCCCTTTCCATATCAGCGGAGGGAGAACGGTGTCGAAGCTCAGTCCCTGGCTCTGAGGTTGGAGCTCTGACTGCAACCTCAGAGCTGGGAATCTGAAGTATTCCATGGCGCCAGAGCTGCTGTCTAGGACACACTCCGACATAGCCAGTTATTCTGCAAACACCACTTAAGTAAAAACCTTATGCCTTCCGAAGAGTGTTTGTATCGTGTTATTTTTATTTTATTTATTAAAAGCTTTTGCGTGCCGTCCTGTTATACAAGATCTCAGGATGTTATAACAGGAAATGTGGAGCACTTTAAGCACTGCACTTTAAGATCCTTCCAAACTGAAGACTTCAAGAGTTTGAACCTGGGGGCACAGCAGATGCCATGCCTAGGAGGCCATGTGTCCACTTTTACAGAGGACAGTCCTCTGTTTGAAGGACTGCTGCAGGACTGCCCTGTTCAAGGTTAAAGACACACGAAAGCTGTTTGGTTAAGCCTCTGTCTGGTCACTCTCTTTGGAACCATGTACTGTATTTCTACTTAAACTATAATCATTTTAAATCAGCATCCATGCATATTCATTGGTCTATGCAGCATTTATGCAAATAGCTATCTTGGTTGTGATGCATTTATTCTTTTTGGCAATTTGCGAGCGGCTGGCCTGTTCTGGTCAGATGAAGGCCTTTGGCTGAGGGAGGAGAACCGAACTGGCGACAAGACCCTAGCCTAAACCAGGAGACTTTTAAATGGGGAAGGCCACACGATCAGCCTGGGCCGGCAGAGCCCGCTTGGAGGCTGAGGAGGTTTCACTCCCGGAGAGATACCGGATGATGCCGTTCTGTTGCCTCCCTCCCTCGGGGCAGGCCCATGCAGAACCAAAGGTCCCTGGTTCAAGCCCAAGTATCTTGCACAGGGTTCCAGGGTCGCTGCTCTCCAAACGGAGGGGAGGAAGGAAGTGGTGAACCAGGACAGCAAGGGCTGAGGTCGCAATGAGTTTACCAATGAAAATGAAGGGAGCTTTACAAGACATCATGCCATTTTGTTGCTGAGCTCAAAAAATGCTCTTCTTACTGGAAAGAGGCAAGGAGGGGCTTAGTGCTTAAGCAGCCCTGGAGTTCATGTTGCACCCCATTCTGATTTTTTTTTCAATGGGGACAGCCTCGGCCTATTGGAACGAAAGTGGCAGCTTCGTGGTACCCTGTAAGCTAACCAATGTGTCCAGAAGGCAATGGTGACGGAGGGAAACCTTCAGGTTCTCTCGTACACATTCAAGGAGCTCTCATCTTCTAAGCAGAGTTGACAAAAGCAAGGCCTGCGTCCCGACGCTTGGGCTGACCTGGCATTCTCAAGGCTCTTGGCTCTCTTAGGTCGGCATAGCAGGAAGGACCGGTGCCGGAAAATCTTCTCTCGCTGCAGGACTTCTCAGGCTAGTGGAAGCTGCTGAGGGGGAGATTTTGATCGACGGGACCAACATTGCCCAAATAGGCCTGCACGATCTGAGACGGAAGATTACTATTATTCCACAGGTAACATACTACATTTCTACTAGCAGTCATTCTACGGATGTGATCTGCAACAAAACGTTGGAGCATGAAGTGCTTCTCTTCGTTTTCCCAGTTAGGCAGGTGTGTTTTTCTTCTTCCAGTTCAGTTTTCTTTTCCACCCTGCTCCAAAGTTTTGGGTATTTCTGCAAATCCTTGGGTTTTTCTCAAGCCTGTGGATACCTCCCTATTTTAGATGGCTGGTACTGTTTCAGCTACATAAATAGTGCTTTGCAGAAGCTGTACATCCAAACTAGAGAGCATTATGTTAATTATGTTTAGAGATGAGCAAATTTGCTCCATTTCCTCTTGGGATTTTCCCAAAGTCCCCAGACCCCACATTTGTGTTAAAGTAAAGGGTATTTTTTCATAGACTGAAAATTCAGGTTAGCTCAAGGAAGCTGGCCAGTACAGGTGAAAGAGGGCTAGACTACAACTTTTTAAAAGTATCAGCACACCCATTTAGAGTGTTGAAAGAGCTTTGCATTCTGCAATTTGCACAACAACCTTGTAAGGTAAGTCAGAATTACTCCTCCCATGCAGAAGTTACAAATTTGGGTAAGAGTGGAATAGCTAAGATCATCTAGGGGTTTTTTGTTTATCAATTGCTGGAATTGGAGAAATGAATTAATATGTTAATATATTATCTAAGTATTAGCAATAATAATGCGGAGTTTGGAACAGGATACCTTTTCTGACTCATGCGGACTCTGCAAGCTTTCGTTTTGTGGTTTTTCGTTTTGTGGTAGCAGTGGGGATATCTGTGCTACTCGGCATTTGTGCTAATTCTTATTAACATAAGGCGAAGAACATTCTGGTTTTGTTTTTTTTTAAAGCCCTGTTCTGTCAACAAGCAGATACTGAAACAAGAGCCATCTGATGCCCCACGAAGCCCCTACTCTGGGCTCTCAACGTGGAATGCTTTTCCATACAAACCAGTCCCACGCACATGAAACCCAGAGGAAAGCTAGGCCAGAACAAGCAACGCATGGACCCTCCCGTTTTGCCTGCGTTCACCTATAAAGTACACCCTGCCCTGTTTCCAACATAATGTGAAATTCTAGGGTGCATAATGTGTGATTTTAGACAGATAATTGTGCCAACTTGCATAGCGACAAGTGTATTTCAGTGCCCAGTCCCCTAAAAGGATATCCTGGGATCCAAATTGGGTGGGGAGCTCAGGGCTAGGGGTAGGGGGTCTAACCCCCAGAGGTCGCAGTCCCGCTTTCTGGGTTCCTCACCCCTTATGCCTGCAACTTCCCCCAAATCTGTGGGTCCCTGTCCTATTACGGTTTAAAGGCAAACGATAATCCCTTCAAGGGATAGGATGCAGGTCTTTTGCCCTTCCCCCTTTGCCTCCAGTGCCCCCACCCCTGGAATGTGCAGTCCAAGGAGAGCTGCCTCCCTGAATTTGGCCGGGCGGGGGTGCTGAGAGAGGCTCCCAGCGCTGAGCAAAACAGATGCAATTCAATCCATACTTTGTCAGCACTCCAGCAACCGCCAAGACTGAGCCGCACATGACCAGTGCTAGCACAAAATAAAAATAAAAACACCACACATTTTACCCTTAAGCATAGTATAAAACCTGTTCCACTACATTCTGCTTTGAGCTGAAAACTACAAAAGTCGCAGGGTTTGGAGAAAGGTGACATCTGAACGATGGCGATGTTCTGAATTGCCCGTTAGTCAGGATGCCGGAGGTGCCGCTAGGTCTGCTCCCGGGAAATAGGATCCCTGCACGTCTCTAGCCAGACAACTTCTCCCTGGCAGCTGGTCTTCTAAACACGTTTAAAAGGGAACAGTCCAGTGCAGAGCTTTCAAATGGGCGATTCCCTCTGCCATCTGAAATGGCACCATGCCGACTGCCGTTAGCCCTGCAGAGAAAACAAACCGCAGAGTCCCTTTCCTGTTTGCTCAGGACCCAGTTTTGTTTTCGGGGTCGCTAAGAATGAACCTCGACCCGTTGGACGAGCACTCGGACGACGACATCTGGACGGCTTTGGAACTGACACGGCTCAAGAGCTTCGTTCAGGACCTGCCCAATCAGCTGGCCTGTGAATGCAGTGAGGGAGGCGGGAATTTCAGGTACCTCCCCCAAAAAACCCAGGATACAAATGACCCCGGTGCTTTGGTCCTGAGCTGCTGCAGGCACCAGAATGCTCTTCATGGTCTGCGTCCCTCAGCTTGGGTTGACTTGCGTCACTTTTTCCCCCTCGAAGGCAGATTAGGATGGCATGCGGCCCTGAGCCTGCACTTGATTTGTGTGGCTGTTTTCCTCCCACTGAAATCGGTACTGCAATGAGGGCGGGGGCAAAGAAAAGAAGTGGGACGTTTGCAAGGAAGCGTGGCGCCGGGGGCATGCTCCGTTTTTCCAAACTGGATCGCACACCTGGAAGCCTCCGCACACAGCCTGGTGGGAAATTCACAGCAGTTGGGGGGGGGGGTGCAGACCCTGTAGCTTCTAAGGGAAGTGCATCGCACCCCCCACCAAAGTTGCTGTAAAGGGTGCCTTCTGAAGACCCCTGGGGACAGCTTAGTGGACTTCTCCTTAGCTGAACGCTTCCTGACAAAGCTCACCTGCCAAAGAGGGCAGCAGAAGAGTTCCTTGAGTGATGGACATCCCCCGACTCACTCGTTGCATCTTGGTGGATTCGGCCCGTGGGAGGGTCCCGGAAGCAGCTTCAGTTATGTCCAGGGGGCTCTTCATTCCACGCTCCCTTGAAACAAAAATTCAAAATAAAAATGGATACCTGTTCAGCGGCTAGGTAGTCCTTCCTTCCCCAGAGCCTGCAAGAGGAGAAGGCAAGGCAAAGGGACCGAGGGGAGAGGGCAGGGGCTAGGAAGGAGGAGAAGCTGCAATCTAAGGGGCTGCATGGGGGAAGAAAGACCTGAGATCAGGGGCTAGGAAGGGCGAGAAAGGAAAGTCTTGGGGTGGGGAGAGACAGAGCAGGGCAAGAGCCGGGGGGGGGGGGGGAGGCCTGGGGGGGGGGGGGGGGGGAGAGAGCAGGGGGGAAAGTTCAGTGGGGGTGGAAGGAGTTTCTCAGCCCCCCTCCATCCCAGCCCCTGCCTCTGCCCCACTACTTTTCTCTCCCAGCCCCTGCGCGCGCACCTCTTGAGTAGCCAGGTCCCCATGGCAGCCTCCGCGTGGCTGGCCAGAGGCACCTTGGAGCCATTCTGTGCTTGCACAGAAATTTCTCAAATCCCCAAATGTGTCCACAGGCTCACAAAGGCTGGGACATCCCGCTGTAAATGTTCTCATACGTGCAAGTGCCCAGCTTGCTTTTGTTGCCCAGTGCTGTTTTATTGCGGCCATTTGGGTGTTGGCTTCTGAATTCATTTGTGCCATGAAATTCCAAGACGGCGACGAATTATAAAATGAAAGACAAGGAAAGGGTGGGAGGTGGGGATTGGCCGTATCAGTGGGTAGCCGTGAAATGTCTGCATTTGCAAATGCAGCTTTCCAGCAGTCCAGGGATGCATTTGAAGGTGGTGTCTGTGCAGCATCCATCCCAGTACTGAAAGCATGGTAAGGCCCAAAACCTTACACAAGCGGAGTATGTCCCCGTCCAGCCTTGGAATATCAGTCTTAGAGCTGTCCAAAGGGTTCCAGGATTCCCTTTGCACGGGCTGTTCTTTCATCTCGAAGGAGGAGGGATGTACTCTTTTGGACTAACCATATCAGTGAATATCAGAGAGTGTTCCAGTACAAAATTGATTCTGAGAATAACTGTAACCCGAAGAGAAGCAGCTCCCAAACACCACCACAACATGTGTGACCATTGATTTGGGCTTGATGGAATATTGGGAATAGTCTTGGGCAATTCTATTAAATCTTTGCTATCCTAATGCATGAAATCAATAAAAAGCAGGAAGCCCTGCCTCAAATCTTGTCCGAGCAGGTGAGACATGGATGGGTCTGTTGTCCTCTCCGCAGCGTTGGCCAGCGGCAGCTCCTCTGCCTGGCTCGAGCTCTGCTCCGGAAAGCCAGGATCCTCGTCCTGGATGAGGCCACTGCAGCTGTGGATCTCGAAACAGACCTCCAGATCCAGTCCACCCTCCGGGCTCAGTTCGGCAACTGCACCGTTTTGACCTTAGCCCACCGTTTAAGCACCATTATGGACTGCGACAAGTAAGGATTCCGGGATATTTCCTCGGTGGTTGGTGTGTTGCGCTCCTTTTCCCCAAGCTGGCACCCTCTGGAACAGCAACATCCATCATCCCTGGCCAGCATGATGCAGGTGGAGCGTGCTGGGCTGGGGAAAACTATGCTTTAGATTGTGCTAAGTATTTACCTTTTGTGGCCAAAGGCCCCGAAAGCATCCTCTGCTGCGGTTAGGAAGGCAAATAAAAGCTGTGTAACAGAATCTCAGATCAAGCAAATCGATAGACAGCGAGAAGAGCAATCAAAGTCCAGAGCTGTTAATAAAGCAAGAGACATCCACCTTGGGCTTTGATACATGGAAAGTCATGGCATAATGGAAAGAAATCTTTAAAATAGCAATGGGGAGCACAAAGAATGCCAAACGGGCCACAGCCAAGGAGCAAAAGGGCTGTTGCATCAGCTCAGCTGAGAGGCCAGCTCTACCGAGGTCCTTCATCCATCAAGGGTTGCCTGGCAACAGCCAATCCATGACTCTGCAACAGGGGAGAGAAGTGAAGCAGGGCCTCTCCATCATCCAAACTGAAAACAGCAGTTTTTGGCTTTAATGACTCCCGGGGACATGTCAGAAATCCAATCTGAAGGTGGAAATCCATTGGATTTGCTTGACTCAGCCCCCTGGGTCCCAGCTGGCTTCCTCTCAATCCGAAGTCTGCCCTGAACCAAACGTGGGATGTCCAACAGGAAGTCTAAGTTAGTCCGTGAAGCCGGCTTGTGCACATGCCTCCCGCTTGCCCACCTTGCAAGCAGAGCTCGGCTTCTGCATGTGGGATTTGCTGACTTTGAATTCTTAGCACAGAGAATCCGCAGGTTGCAGGCCGCAACTGGTGTTCAGGCTGACCAGTCTGCTGCCGCTTAGGGAAATCATCTCACAGTAAATCTGCCAGTTCACCTCCTTCATTGCACAGCAGCACCTTCAGCTACTGTCCAGGCCCTGGATGTGGCCAGCAACCCGTCCTCACGTCCCTGTTCTTCTTGTCTTAACACCTGCAGGATCTTGGTGATGGAAGATGGCCGGGTGGCAGAGTTTGGTGTCCCGGAAGCATTGCTGGCCCAGAAGGGGCTCTTCTACAGGATGGCGGAGGAGTCTGGGTTGGTGTGAGGACGGAGCTCAAGGGGCAGGCTGAGGTGCTCCTCGAACGAGAAAGACAACATCTACCTCTCCCTGGGGCAGGAAGCCTCATTCAGGCACTTTGCACATCACATAACAGCTTAAAGCAGGGGTGCTTTGGAAGGTTCCATGCACACTGTTGTTGTAATAATCACAACAACCCTGTAAGGCAGGGCAGTTTGATCTCCAGTAGTAGATGGGAGAGATGCTGAGGCCACAAATGCCTTCTCTAAGGTGTCCTAGTGGGTTTGTGACAGGGCCACTGTTTTAAGACAGGGATTTCCTGATCTGTTGTAAATCTCTTCGTGACCTTGCTGCCCCCTCATTCGCTTCTCTTGTGCCTGGCAATAATTCTCCAACAGAACAGCATTAAATTGTCTGTTTAACAACACGTGTGTGTCCGGTTCACTATCTGCAGGTTCTTACAACGAGTCGGTAAACCATGGGTCCTCAAACTACGGCCCGCAGGCCAGATATGGTCTGCCATGGTCCTTTACCTGGCCCACCTCAGAGCTTTTGGACTCACTCGGAGAAAACAATCCCTGAACGAGTCCGAAAGCTCTGAGCTGGCACAGGCGTTCTCTGAAACTCTTTCATTTTCAGAGACTAGCAGAGAGCCGGTGCACACGCCAAATTGTAACAGCTCCCTTCAACTGCACGTGCACCGGCTCTTCCTCCAGTGCATGCATGTGTTGGCTCTGAATACAGAAGAGAGGAGGGCGGTGGGAAAAGAGAGAGAGACTGAAGACCCTAAAAATAGATAGAAGGTAAGAAAAATATAACTTTTTAAATCTATTTTTAACTATGTGAGCCACGTCCCTGGGCTGCAGGCCAAGCCGTGGCCACCTCACTGAGCAGGGCCATGGCTCCCGCGCCTCAGCCTTCTCTGGGCAAGCCACTGCTGCCATCAAGCGGCTGCCATGCTTCTTCCCCCCAGGGCGGGGAGAGGCAGGAGGTGTCCCGCTCGGCCAGCCAAGGCCCTGCCCCTCACCTCCTCTCGCTTCGGAAAGCAGCCATTACCTCCCTCCTCGTGGCCCCCTCCCGGCCTCCCGCTCCCCCTCCCGAAGCCAGGCGAGCGCCTGTCAGGGGACCTTCCTCTGGCTCGGAAGCGGGGCGGTGGCGAGGAGCCGGGAAGGCCTTAGCCGAGGCGAGCGCGCCCTCATGGTTCCCCCTCATGTCATGCTCCCCCTTTCAGCGGGTGGCACTGCATCATCTTGGGATTCTGCCACAGCCCGAGTGAGCGGAGCAAATTAAAAATTAAATTTTTTAATTTACTTTAATTTTAATTAATTTTTAAATGTATTTTAATTTTAATTTTTAAATGTATTTTAATTTTAATTATTTTTAATGTGCAGTGTGCATAGGAATGTGTTCATTTTTTTTCAAACTGTAGTCCAGTCCTCAACAGTCTGAGGGATAGTGAATTGGTCCCTTGTTTAAAAAGTTTGAGGACACCTGCAGTAAACAATGTGCTTCTCATGTTCACTGATAATATTGCCTTTGTTACTTTTCTAATCGATTCTGTTTTCCTTCCTTCCCATCTACCTTTGATTTCTCCTCCTCTTTTCTTTTCCTTCCTTCCTTCCTTCCTCCATCCCACCTTCCTTCCTATTTCAGTCTCTCTCCCTGCCTTTCTTTTTTCATTTGTGTGTGTCTCTCTCCCCCTGCTCTCTTTTTTACATTTTCCTTCCATTGCTCTTCCTTTCCTTCTTCTATCGTTTGCCTCTCTCTCCCCTGCCCGCCTGTCATCACAAAGCCAACGTACTTCCTTCGTCCCTGGAATGTGGCGCCCTTCTCGGAAATGGGCCGTAGCGCGTCGATGGTGCGCCTACCTGGCCTGTCCAGGATCCCAGGCTCAGCCACTGGAATCTCTGGTCAGGCAGCAGCAGGTGTGTCGGGCTCCATGCACGACCCTGGACTAGGCAGCCATAATACTCTAATGTGGCCAAAGGCAGATTCCTGTTGCTAACCGTCCAAAAGATTGCTGTCCCTCGCTTTTCGTGCAAAGGCATCGGACCAGAAAATCAGAAATGCATGTCTTGATGGGCTCACTGAGAACTCTTTAAGAGAGAGGCTTACTTTTCCCCAGAATAAAGCCATAATGGTCTGTTAAGCATATTGCATTTTGCTGAGGATTTGAACCAGGTTCCCCTCTGATGTAGGGCAGCTTGGCCACTAAATTCTACACTGAGTAGGATTCAGTGTGAAATGTGGGGTTCACATTTCAGAACAGCATTCCAAAATATCGGGGGCCAGGGTGCTAGTGGTATTTACGAAACCAGCAGGATGCTGCTCTAAGATGGCCTTCGCCTGCCCACGGACTCCTCTGTCAGAAGTCATAGCAGCAACTGCACAGACATGCGAAGTCTGAGGTCACCAAACTTCTCCACGCTCTCTCTTCTAGCTCTTTCATTTGAGTCCATATCGGATTGCAAGCTTTGTATTGTTTTTCTTTCTTGTGAAGATCCGTGTCTTTCTGTGCATATTTCCTTGTGTGCACTCCTCAGTTGTGCTCATCTCTGAAACATATGCCTTTGTCTCCCATTGATGGAAGTATATTTGCGTGTCCTTTTCAAAGGCACCCCTGCTGTCAATCAAAAAAATATGACTTGGTCATATGAATTGCACTTCAAGCTCAGCAATGTACAGTCTTTGTCCACAAATTGAATCTAAGTTGCAGTTTGATCAGGAGAGGACAAATCGGGTCATTTCTGGTAAAAATGAGCTGGAATGAATTTCTTGTCTATCCCCACTTTGGTGCTGTGGGAGTTGTGTGCCAAAACAGAGCCCTCAAAGAGCCCTGAGTGGCTGGGGTGCCCCTGCCCCACAGACCCACACCCTCCTGAGCCCCTCCTCCAGCTTCGGGAGAAGAGCCGAAACACTCAAGACCTGCTTTGTGAAGGCAAGCTCTCTCTCACCACCGTCCTCCGGAGCGGCCCTGCAGGGGAGCGTCGGGTGTGATTTTTGCGAAAACTGATTCGCACCACAAGGCCATGGAACTGCTACGCAGGGTCATTTTCTTTTCCGCTCTTGCAGGCAGCATCGCGCAGCGTAAGTAGGACCAAACAATCGTGCTGCATCTCTCAGAAACTGTGCGACTCTTTCTTCTTTTCTGTCTCTGTGGGTCTGTCTCCCCCCGACCCCTTTTCTGTCAAGTCTGTCTCACATGGTATGACCTCACTTGCCAGGCATCCGCTTATGTTGAGGCTACTCAAGAGTTCATCTTTAACTTATTTTCAAGGTGCCCTTTTTTATTCTCTGAGTGATAAGGCAGGCAGGCAGTGGCTGCTCTCATGCCAGCCGACTCGCTCGACTCGAAAGATGCACCAGCTGAGTCAGCACTGGGTTGCCCACCCTCCGTTGTGCAAACTGCCCGAGGGGTCTTATCTTTGGGGATTTCTGCAATGTCTCTTCGGGTGGATGCATTAGTCAGCTCAGGAAAGGGCAGACTTCAGGCAGGGTCTTCTAACAGTCAAAATAATTTCCATTAGACAACTAGCCCCATAGTCTCTAGGGGCTAAAACATATAAATCCGTGCGGGTGAGCGCTGGGATTGGAAACTCATGCTTTTCAAACCTGTAGTTTTTCTGTCTCTGGCATATTTGCTAGCTGTGCACATTTTAAATACAGTTTAGAAATTTACAAATACCTCTGGATATTTGTAAATTTTGTAAATTTGAGAGCTAGAACTAGGAAATGTTCTTCCTAGCCATGACAAAATAGTCTGCCCATACCCCAGGGTTAGTCACACGAACCTCTTGGAACTGTGACAAAACAGTGACAAAAACCTTGGATTCTTCATCTCGGCTGCAAAAGGTTTAGACGAAATACAGTGAATTTGCTGAATGAGTTTTAGGATGGATTCAGATATGCTTGTAAATACTGGAAGGATGAGACATTAGTCTTAAAGGATAAAAAATCAGAACGAATGAACGAACCAGAAGTATCGCTGGGCCTAGACACCCAGAGACCTGAGTGTCCATTAATACCAATGGAAAGGCATTCCTTTAATTGCTGCAAAGAGAGCAATTTACATAGAGGACTGCAGGTAGAAATGGAAGGGCTCACTCTTCTCATTTTGGACCCCTCCCACCTCCTCATATTAAGTAAGCTTGGGAAGCGACACATTTGCCACTGATTGGGATGCTTGGAACAGGGTCTTGTCTGTGATTATTTCAGTGAGAAAGCAATGAACTAGATGCGCCTGCTGCAAGATTTAAACTCCAGTAATTAGTTCTGCATGTGCATATACAAATATAAACTGACAGGTACAAATTTTAAGTGGATCTGTGTCCTGTTGGACTGGGCCCCAAATCTTCTAAGTGTCTCACAAGCCCTGGTGGAACTCTGAGCTGAAGTCGGGACATTGTGGCTTAAGGTGTGGGGGGGGGGGCAGGGGGTGGACATATGCTCAGAATAAGCAGTGGCATGTTTGAAGCATATGCCCTGCCTATAAAGTTTAGATCAGTTCCAGAGCCACACAAGTCCTTTCATGCAAACATCCATACCTGGAGTCGTATCCACTAGGAATCCTACCTGAAGAAGATCCATTGCAATTAAAGGAACCAAAGGCAGGCAAACCTTGAGTAGAGTCCCTGGCTTTTCATTGAGTGATCTTTTCAGCAGCCTAGTTTACGAGACGAAACTCTCATCCTAGGCCGATCTACTGTAAAACTCCTGACTTTGTTATCCTCTGGATTTTAGCCTTTTCCAAAAATTGGAACACCGTTCTTGGGAGTTTTGAAATGTCTTAAAGTGTGTGGTTATTTGGCTTGGATACAAATTTAGGCACACTCTATGGGTGCCGACCATTGTTGGGGGGGGGGGTAGGTTTATTCAGAGCCCCCTCTCTGAGCTCCTGTGGCTATAGAGATGGAACTCTGACTGCCAAGCATGGAAAGAACAAAACTAGCTGCCTCTTCAAGATGAGAAATGAGCCTCAGACGGAAGGAAGAGTCCAAGGCATTAGGCTGTGCCCTCTGTTATTCTTCGAGCCATAGAAATCAGTGGGGTTTATGCTGGCCATTGCTAGCTTAAGCCCCATCGATTTCAATGGACCCACATGCCAAAATCTGGATCCATGCAGCCCATTTTTGGTCAAAAACCACCAAATGATCTTTATAAATAACAAATAAATAATCTTGATAAATAACAAATTCAATAAAAGATTATATAAAAGCAAAAAACCGAAAACAAAAAGAGCGACTGTTAACGACAAAATTTTAGTTTTTAAAATAGCGGTTAAATAAAAAGGTTTTAACCTGGCGCTGAAAAGAATATAAACTCGGCACCAGGCGCACCTCTCCAGGAAGCGCATTCCATAATCTTTTTTTTAAGTATTATTTTTTTTAAAGTTTGATCAAACCAGTGTTTGAAAACTCACACACAGTCAAGTTCTAACAAGGTGAAAAACTGCTCTGGAGAAGAAGGCAGGTTAGGGCTGGGGTGGGAGCCAATGGATCAGCTGCACGTGGCCACGGCCAGGAAAATTTGGTTTCCTCTGGTCTTGGCCTGAAGAAGATGGTTGTGCATTGGAACGTACCGCAGGGAGTATACTTCCAAAGTGGGTGCAGCCCCCATTATGTACCAGCCAAGTTCCTATAAGGAAGACCTGGCCCCCTCCGTTGATGCAGCAGCTTCTCCACTGCAGCGTCCATTCACGGGTGCTAGGAGGTCTCCCCAGCCTGGAAGAGGGAAGCTGCCGGCACAGCTTGTGCCGCTCGATTGCTGGCAAGCCTTCCACACCCACTGGACGCTTGCCAGGATGTCAGCCTTGGAGCCTCTGCAAAGCAGGCCAGAGTCCAAGGAGAGAAGCCCCAGGAATCCAGTGGATTCTTCCAGCTCCCTAGATTCGTGTCCATTTAAATGATGGCCATGATTTTCAAATGTGTATCTGTACACATACAGCAACATATACAAATTGTGTGCGGAGCTGCGGCCTCTTTGCTTCCATACTGCGTCCATATCTGCCCTCCCACCCCTTGAGATCGGTGGCAGAAGCCCTTCTCCGGGAACCCTCTGGGAAAGATATTAGCCCCGTGAAAGAGGGCTTTCTCTGCGGTGGCGCCCAACTTATGGAACGCGCTCCCCAGAGAGGTCCACCTGGCGCCGTCGTTATTTGCTTTTTGGCGCCAGGCCAAGACCTTTTTATGTAAACGTCATTTTAATTCTTAATGTTATGTATTGATTTTATTGATTTTAAAATTTCGCCAGGATGTCTCCACTATTTTATGTATTTGTATGATGGAATTTATTTATGACTGGAAGCTGCCCCGAGGCTTATGCGAAGGGGGCGGCATATAAGTTGTCTGAATGAATGAATGAATGAATGAATGAATATTCCATGGTGGAGCTCCTCCTTAGTGGTATGAAAACTGTCCCCAGATACCAGGGCACCTTCTCAAAATGTCCCTGTGTTTTCCTAGGATCTGGCGTGGCGGCTTCCCCATCAGGATCCAGGCTCAGCTATCGCTATTCTACCTCCACGGACACTTTCCTTCAAGGAAGGGCCTACAAGCGAAGCAGCCTCTCCCTGGAGAGCACCGTCGTTGTTGAAGTGCTGGCAAAATGCCACCGGGTTTTAAAAGTGAGTAAAGGCGCAAAGCCGCTGCGTGCAGAAGTGACTTTGGATGCCTTCACTGGTGGCAGGAACCCAGCATGAATGGGAGGTGTTTGAAGATGGTCACCTGCAGGTCTGGCTCGCAATAGGGCTGGTCCCCGCGACAGGTGTTCTTCCATTTGAGGAGGAAGAAGAGCTGGCCACTCGCTCTAGCAGTGAGCCCCAGCCGGCATGGCCCGTGGTCAGCAATGCTGGGAATCATAGCCCAGAATATCTGGAAAGTGCCAGGTTGGGGAGACGGGGCCTTAGGCGGGAGGGTTCATCACAAGTCTCATTGCAATGAGCATCTCAGAAGTTTCATTATGTGCCTACCGGGAAACATGGAATTATTGTTCCGCTGCTTCCAAGGGAAAGACAGCTAAAATCCAAGGAGGTGCACTCAATGGATGTACTTCCTAGCAGGAAATATTATTTCTGAGCATGCTCAGGAACTTCATTTCCAGTTAAAAAGAGGATTGCAAAGGTCCCTGGTAAGCCATACTTTCTAAGGCAACAAAGATTGCTTTGTTTCTGGTGATGGTGGTTGGTAGGGGAAAGGATGTGTCTTATCCATTCATATTTTGCACATTTTCTTTGCAAGACCTCTCTGCAAACAGAAAGGGAGTTTGTATCCTGTCTTTCAGAGCTCCAGATTCTCAGGGAAGCGAACCTGTCGCATTTGTATTTATTAGAAAGGTGAACCAGAGTGAAGGCCAGTCATGGAGGGTAGGAGAGGAAGCCCTCTGAGGACCTGAACAGATCTATCCTGGCTGCAACTCGGGAAGAGCCGTTATCTCAGTGCAATGTAGAGGCCGCCTGAAGCCAGTTGAAAGGCTGAAAATCTGTCCCCTTCTTAATGCGTCATTTTCTGTTCTGCTGCCAACAGCCGAGGTTCAAGAATAGTCAAGCACTGAGGACTGTATTGCAGGAGTGTCCTCAGAGTCCAAGGAGTCTGATTAAAGGCATGTTCTCAGGCCTGGAAGGTCTCATAGTAATGATGCATTACTGGATTAATCTTCTTTCCACTCTGAATCTTCCTGTGATCCAGAGGAGGAATGGTTAATTGATAATGATAGTTCATTCACATATTCATTTGCTTAATCATCTTTTCTTTACGAATGTTCAAAATCCCTCTTCAGCACAGAAATGCTATGAATGACTCAGAGAGTTTTGAATATTGGATGGTGTGCGGATTGATGAATGGATTGTTTGAATATGGACCAATTCTGGTCTCTAGTCTACATTGCCTGGACTGTATCCAAAACCCTAAACTTTCCTCTGTGTTATGTTTGGTATTGAGCCATATAATTTCAAGAAGCCTTTTGGCCAATGTTGTTGTTGTTGTCCTTGTTCCTAGTTGCAGGATGTACAAATCAAGACAATCTTTGAATCAAGGGAGAGGCCGCACGTGGAAAATAACCATTTAAGGTAATGTACCTTTGAGTCCAAAACACATCCTTGCTTATGAAGCCAAATAACTTGCAAGTGAAGTGGTACCCGTTCTTGGAATTAGCTTACCAGTGAAAATCAAGTCAAACTTATTTGCTTAAAGCCTGAGCTGAGCCTAATGTGGAGGAAGATCCAGTTTTCGCAAAGTAGCATTGGCCATGCTGGCTGCCTATGATGGGAGCTGTAATCCAACATATCTGAAGGCCACCAAGTTGGGGAAGGCTGCCCTGATCACCCTGACATGAAGTGTTCTCAAAGCCACCCCTGCTGTTTCTCTTTCGGGTTTTCTGCTGTATCTCATGTGGGTTGCCCCCTTGCCTGTGAAGCCAGAGAAGAAAAGCTCAAGTAACGCAGCCTTTTCTATCAATTCAAGGCAGCCATTCCTTCAATGTCTTCCAAGCTCCAGGAGCACCTGCTCTCTCCAAAGAGTCGCTCAACAGCCTCTCTTCCACCTCCTCAATGGTGTCTCTATTGTTTGTTCCCGATGAAATCCCCTCGCGCTGCCCCAGTGCTCACATTCCCAGCCCCCAGCCAGTGCCTGTGTCAGCTCCTCTTCAGCAAAGCTCATTAGCAGTACAGAAGGTCTGGAAGAATAAGCAGCAACAGGAGTTTTTCTCTCCTACGGTTGGTATCAGAGATTTGGATGCAGTGTCTTGAATTTCGAAGTGTTTCATTGAGACCCCCTCAAGACAATAGATGGGGCAGTGGCATCTCTTCTCACATTACTTTTTTACCCAGTTCAATGATCTGTTTTGTTTTAAATGGAGCAAGAAAGAAGACGGTGGAAGATTCTCTTGAGATCTGACTTGCTTCTTGCTTGCTTCTTTTAAAATAATTTCACAATATCTGAAAAATCCTTTATCTACACAACAGAAAAAACAGGATTTAAAACAAAATGAATCTGGGAGAAAGAGAAATGGATAGATTTGTCCATCCAGGCAGAGCGCTTGGAGGGCTTAGCTCTTCAAGCCTAGCTTTGAATCGCTGTGTCTCCAGCCATGCTTGGGTTGTTGAGCCAGGGTCAGAAATTCCTTCATATCTGGGATGGAGAGAACCTGAGATTTTAAAAAGTGGGAGAAGCTGAAACTGACCAGTCCAGTCACTGGTATCTCAGTGGCCCCCGAGCCTCCCCCCTCCTTGCTCTGAGATGCTACCCTGTGATGGCTAACATCAGCTATCGATGTGTTCTGCATGGTGAGCAGAGCGGGAAGGCTACCTTTACCCGGCAGAGCAGACAGGAGATGCCCATAATCCTCCAAGTCTGGAAAGTTACTGGTGTTGGGAATGAGAAATGTGGCTTCTTTGGGTGTGCATTCCCAAGGGCTGCTGGCTGGTCTCCAGGAGGAAGAGAAGAGGAGGAGGACCATGCCCTGACACTGAGATGGAAGAAGCAGAGCTGCTCATCTCAAGGCCAGGCTCCCCCGGTGGGCAGGTGGCCTCTGGGAATCGCCAAGACGTACAGTTGGTGGCAGGGGGCTTGGAGCAGGGGGGTTTCTCAGACACAGACAAGATGGGCACAGCTCTTGACCCCATGACATGATGTTGGCAGAGGAGGGAGGCCCAACTGGAGGATCAGAGTGCAGCGAGGAGGCGTGATCGTTTCCAGAAGGCCCTTCCTGAAGGGATGAGGCCCAGGCATGCTCATAAGGAGAGTTCCTGGAGGTGGATGCAAGATGGGGTTCTGACAAACCGCTTTGTGCATGCGCAGAGATTCCTTCCGGGTGTTTGCGCATCTGGAAGCACTTAAGTTTCGCAAGAAAGGTCTGTGGCTTTGAATGTGCTCAGGGAGGAAGCTCGGCTCACAACAACCAACAACCTCATTGGAGTGACTGTTAGCAGCCATTTCTCCCATAGCGTCATCTTCCTAAATGGATCGTATTTGACCCAGCCTCATAGTACCTAACGGCACCATTAATTCCTAAGAAGCTGGTAAGCAACCACCATGGGGGGAGGGGCCACTGTAAGGTCATCCAGATCTGCCCTTCCACTTTCTCCTGTCCTCTGTATGCCAAACCTCACCAAGGCAGCTCAAATTAAAACAATGTCCAAACAATCTTGCAGAATTCATCATATGGCAAATAAAATGCAATCCAAACTAAAAGCAAACAGAGCATTAAAATAACAGAGAGAACCAGCACGCATGTTAGCATAATGCAGCTTGAAATTGGAAGGTTTGAGGGCCGGTGTTTAGGAGTGGAGGCTACAGGATCTCTCTAGGGAAGTGGCGCCACAACTGGGGGGATGCCCCCCAGTAGGCCCTGTCTGTGCAGTCCCCCCCCCCCCCCGATGCATCTCTGGGATGGACTTTGAGGAGGCTTTAGGGAGATTCTCACTGGTGCTGATGATCCTACATGCAACTCGCTCTCAAACTGCTTAGGCTCGATAGTCCAAGAAGCCACAAAATCCTTCCAGGTGCCTTTGAAAGGGCTTTTCTCGTGCCTCCGCTCAAATCAGTGTGGCACCCTACACGGAGCCGGCTTTCCCTCCAGAGCATCTTTCTTTACATTGCGGTAATGCGTCGACTTCCCCATACGCAGCGAGTGAGAGGTCGCTCCCTTGGGAATTAGAAAAATCAAAGAACGGTCCACTTTCCTCCACTTCGCAGGGGAATCCTGGAGAGGCATCCACTCTGGTTTTGCTTTCATAACGGGAAGATTCTGAAGATCTTCCCCCAGGACCAGGAGCCGACCTGGGCTCTCAACCTCAAACGGGGCATCCTCAGCGTTTTCCAGACGTTACCGGGAGCAGCCGTAAACAGCAGTGTGGAAGAGGTGAGTGGCCTTCATCAGAGCACACAGGTAGGTTTTGTAACAGTTCGCAGTCCGTTCCCTGGAGCCTGGACTGGGCCCCTTCTTATTGGAAGACTCATGCTTAGGCAGTGCAGCGTAGTGGTAAGAGAGTCAGTGTATGCAATGTTATCTCAAAGCTACATTTGATTTCTCCTAGGCTGTGGGCTTGCATTTCGTGTGTTCAATTGTTTTTTGGTTCAGTATTCCAAACCCTCATTGTGCTGCCTTGTGACTGCAACTAGGTGGATATCATGGGGAAATGCCCCACGGAGTATCAGCGGAGAGGCGCTCTCCTTTGGAAAACGAAGCGTCTAAACCTGTGTTCCCACCGCTTCTCTGGATCCGCTTCTCTCAGGTCCACAGCCCTGCCAAGTGCTGCAGTACGTATGCCAGTCCCTCTCCTCCTCTCTCCCGCGTGCTCCCTCCGTGCGAAATGCGAGATTAAAAGGATGCCAATGGCCATTTCCGGGGGGGGGGGACTTACTGGTGGAGGGGGCCTACGGCTGCATGGTAAACAGGTTGTTGCTACTGTCCGGCCAGTGTGGCGCGATGGCTAGATCAGGTTGGGCTGTGAACTTGGGAGATCCGGGTTCCGGTCCCCATCCTGACTCCCTGGGTGACCTTGGCCAGTCATCAGCTTTTGCCTAAGCCACGCCACAGGGTGAACCGGCCCTCTGCCTGTCGAACAAGCACGTGGTCACCACGGTTAGTAAGAAGAGAGCGGCAAGAGCAGCTGGCAGCGGAGGCAGCCCCACCGCAAGGGGGAGTCTGCAAAGGGCGCCTGCCATGGGCCCCAACACCCAGAGTGGGTTAACTTGGCTTCTGCCCTCGGCAAAAGGCTGCTCTGCCCTCGGCCAGCGAGTCCAGCCAGACGGCCAGTGCAGGTGGCCACACACAGCCGGCCCAGGCAGGGCTGCCAGCAAGGATAGGCATGGCTGGGCCTCCACCAGCAGCCCACATCCGGAGAAGAGCTCCTCCTCCCGCTGGTTCGTGCTCTGGCCCAGAGCACGATGGAGGTTAGGAGGAGATGCCTGGGTGCCATACCCCTGGGTCTCTGCCTGTCCAGCAAGCCAGTGGCAACCCTGGCGAGGAGGAGGAGCCTGGACAGTGGCGATCAGGGTGGCTCGAAGGACTATCAGTGGGTGGGTTAGTTTCTTTTCTGTACCTCCCAGCAGCCCAGAGCTCTCTGGGAGGTTTACAACCATGGAAAAATGCAATATAAAAATGCAAACTATGTTCAAAACATCATTGAAATGTCAAAGCAAATTAAATCACATTTAAAAAAATGGCAATAGCCCATATGAATGGATCAATCAGCCTGTTTAAGCGGCTAACAAAGCCCTCAGACAACTAGCTGAATGCCCTGCGATAGGATAGGATACTGAAGGTGGGGCCTGGTGGGCCTCAGGAGGCGCTCGTTCAATAACTGGGGCTGGGGAGACAACATGGGAGGTGCCTTCTCCAAGGGGCCTCAAAAAGCCGGAGCCAGCATGGGTGGGCAGTGGGGCCCCTGCGGGGGGTGAGCCTCAGCACTCACCCAGCAACACCGACCCTTGAGGCTCACGGTGACAGCAAGCACTGCGCCCCCCACCCCCAAAGTCTACGAGCAAAATGGCTGCTGCAAAAGACCCTGTCTCTGTGATTCACTGCAGGAGCAGCTTCCGTCCTCCAGCCTTGAATGCATCCAGAGACTGGAGGAAGGGATCCTGCTGGAAGCCAAATGTACCGACTCCCATCTCATCACACCTCCTGGAAGGGCAGGCAGTGGAGTGATGACCCAGACGCAGACTTCACTGAAGCTGTTCCGAACGGAAGCGGACATCTTGGCACGGGAACGAGGTGGGCGGATGTCTCCCAGCAGGGAGAGATGCATGGAACGCCTTTGGCAGGGCCCGCGCTCTCCTTCAGCGCAGTGGGGAGGGTTCCTCAGGCACCGGGGGCATGAAAAGAGCAGCCAGTCATCCGTTCTATTGCTTATTCCTGTACCAGAAGAGGAATGTGTGGAATTTTCCACCTCAAGTGCAAGCATGACTTGATGAGCAGTGGAGACTTTGTCTGGAGAATACAGGTGGGAGCAGCATCTGCTGCTGTGCCCGGGTTGCAAATGGTCTTGGGCCATTCTGGGCCTTTGAGTTGCCTTTCGGTGTGTGGAAGAGAACCTCTTCTATGCTGGAGATATGAGCTCCTCTCTTGCTGTTGCATGGAGAAAAGGTCTTGTCTACCACTTGCCACCAACTGGGATGACAGAATTCCCCATCGACTGTCCTGCTGCAGGGAGCAATTGGAGCTCCTCCTCCTGGAGGTGCCCCCAGAGTCCTCTCTCCATGTCAGACAAACATTCCCAGGAAGAACCATTCCAGGCCTTGGTCGCTGCTCGCCGTGCTCGCTCACACGCAGGATCTTTCACTCGCAGGATCTTTCCCCACACCTGCTGCCCAGCAACCCGTTGTCCCAGAGTCCTGTGGCCCACGTTGACCCCTCTGAACTCTCATCACGCTGCATGGAGAGACCACTGCATGACCCTCGGGTGGTCCCGTGGCCAGCTTTACACAGGGCAGTCCTTTAGTGGCAGAGCTATCAGAGGATAGACTGCTGTTTGAGGAAGGATGGAGAGCTCTGAGATGAAGAACCTGAAGAAGCTGATCTGATGTCACCCAGTGATCGTTTCCCATAACTGGGCAACAGATGGGGTAGATTCCCATGAGTCACCTGGTCACTGCTTTCCACACTGCATTTCTATCTAAATAATAATCATTCGATCCAAATGTGACCCTCCGTATCCAAATTCACCCGTGCGCATTTATGCATCCTGATGTCCTCCCATTTTGACACTGGCTTTCCTCTGTTGGCCACATCCAACCAGCAACCCTGGGAGACAGTGCTGTGCCGAAGGCCACCTCTGGCCCACTGAAATTGCTGGCTGTTTCCCATGATCTATAATGTAGGACTGGTTTGGTTTCTCCAGGAGACCCCAAGGAAAATTACGAAAGCAGCTTGCTGTATGAAAAGGAAAAACTGACTGTGTTGTCCACAGAGGAGGAAGTGGCCGCTACACTGCAGAAGCTCTGCATGAAACCGGCTGTGGATGCTGAGGTAACTTTTCCTATAGACGTACTTCCACTTAGGTGTTGTTAAAACCGTTCATTCACTGTTTTGCACCAGGGAGAGCTCCCCTCCTGACCATCAGAAATGGTACAGTCCAGACCAGGTTGGTGTCCTCTAGCAGAACTCCCAAGGGGGAGCACTGCGGTGTGGGGTCAGAGTGCTGGACTGGGATGCAGGAGAGCTGGGCTCTAGCTCCCACTCAGCTCTGAAGCCCACTGGGTGGCTTTGGGCCAGGCACAGACTCTCAGCCCAGTCTACCTCACAGGGTTGTTGTGAGGATAAAAAAGAGGAGGACCACACGAGCCAGTGTGGGTTCTGCAGAGCAGCAAAAATGACTGGATAGAACTAAAATAGCACAAACATAAACTCGGCCTATGCCTCTCCAGCACTCCTGATACACGCTGCTCATGGAGTGGCCACGTGCTTTGCTTCACGAGGGAGGGTCCTTTCTTTGATATACTGTCCAGTGTAAGTCTGGTTTCAAGTTGGGAGGGATGGGAGTTTCGTTTATTGGGTTAGAAGAACTTCCAGAAATATGCAAGTTCTTCAAAGAGAGCATGGGAAGGACCAGAGTTGGTCTTGCTTGGGTTTTTAATCAAATGCGGGAGAAAGCAAAACTAGCAGGTGCAACCATCTGAAGACAGGGAGCCGTAAGAAAGGAGATCAGATGGGGCCTTCAGCCCGTCCACGTTGTACCCCGCGGTTTTTCAAATGAGACCAGAGACCGGATGGTAAAATAGGAGAGGAGGTTTCTTACCTGCGCAGGGGCCACATTCATACGGGAATGTGGCCCTGAACAGAGTTGGAATGAGATTTTTATACTTTTACAATCAGCTTTCGGCAAAATGGGGAACAATACAATCAGTCTTTGACAAGAGTGAGAACAATGGCGACAATGGGGAGTTACAGAATCACATAAGCAGCAGTTGAGCAAGCGATATACAGAAGCAGATTTGGTTAGCAGTAAGTTTTATCTTTTAATTTACACCTTTTAGGTAATCTTTGCCCATTACAGCTTTGGTAAGCTTTTTCCATTTTCTGAGGGAATTCTCTGAGACAGCTGCTAGACGTTTCGATTGAGCTAGAGCCTAGGGGAGCCATGCCTATTATGAATGCCCTGAAACAGCTGATAGATATTCCAATGCCAGTTGTTATGTTAATCATGGGTAAGACCTGCACAGGCAACAGAGAAGAGCACCAAACACCATCAGTCCATCTCTGATGAGACGGATTGCCGCTGTGGCATTCTCAGAATGGGACTCGGAATATCTGGGTTCATCTCAGCCATGAAGCTCTTTGAGTGACTTTGAGCCAGTCCCTGCCTCTTGGCCTGACCTACCTTGCAGGGTTGTTGTTCTGAGGATAAAATGGAGAGGAGGAGAATCTTGTAAACCTCCTTGGGCTCCTTGCAAGAGGAAGCCAGGTGAGGTATAAATGTAACAAGGATGAATTCTTTTTCCATTTTAATCAGAGCTGGGAAACGCGTAGGCCTCCAGACATATTGTTCTCCAACTCCCATCATCCTCACCCACCTGGATGAGGCTGATGGGAAGTGGCATGCAATCCGTCTAGTAACATTGGTGGGATCTGTATTGCTTTTCTATTTAAATTATTGGTTGCCAAGTTTGTTTTTCCATGTGACACATGCTTGTGCTGGTCCTGATTGCGCACCTTGCACAACTCTCTCAATTTGCAAATCAGCAGCATCTTTCTCCTCAGCAGACTGAATCAGCCCCACTTCAGCCTCCTGAGGAGTCTGTGCAAACTTCCCACAAACTTCCCATTGCAAAGTGAGCAGAGATGGCAAATGGAAACGCTAGAGAAGAGGTGTGCCTACGTTCGCAGGATCCTGTCCCTTTGGCCCATCACTTGCCCGTCCCTAATTATTCATAATATTCATGTTTTGGTCCAAACAGACTTTCTGCTGTTTTCCATATACTTTCTGTCAACATTTTCTAAACCCGAGTTATATTCTCAGCACTGACCCACCCACCCACCCCTTCCTTCCTATCTCCACCTCCCCAGCCTTAAACAACAAAACCGCCCTCTGGTCCAGGAAGAGGCTGATGGGAACTGTCCACAACATCGCCTGGGAAACGGCCTCTTCACTAGCCATGCATAGTTCCATTTCTCTCCTTCGCATTGTTTTGCCTTTGAATGGTGCCCGATTATGCACTTCATTCAAGCCACAAAAACAAGCATCAACAGGGTGGGTGAAGCCCTCCCAGATTCCTATTGAAAGCATGACGGAAACACCTTGTCACTCACCAGGATGCTGCTTAAAGACTGCTCAAATGCCTTTGTGTGGACAGATTGAATTTAAATGCAGATGAAGTAATGGGCCAGTAAGTGAGCAAAAATGTTAGACAGGGCAGGAGCGGGGGAGCTGTCTAAAGAAAGATGGGGTGGAGCTGGGCGGGACGTGGGCAGAATCCCTTCTGGGGATGGATTATCTGATGGGCTGACAGATCCAGAGAATTAATCCCCCTGTGTGGCCAAGTTTGGATGGTGGCGTTCTTAATTTAACGAAGTCTCAAGCCAGCCAATGGCTCCTATGCTTACAGGCTCAAGGTGGGTAAAAACATTCAGATCTGCAACCCACAGAAAGCTAACACCACCTTAAATAAAAATGCCCATTTTAAAAAGCAATAGGAGCCGACTTCCCCGACTACTGAATTATTGCCCAAATTAGACTACATTAGTCTACAGACCTAACAAAAATGTTCAGGCCATGTACGGGAGAAGAATTGTTCAGAGCATAAAAGGCCATTGGTAGATTGGATGATTGCCCGCATAACACTAGGAATAAAAGAGAGCTATGTTTCAATTGTTTGCTGAAAACAATCTTCCAAAATTCAAAAATGCCCTCATATTGGGGACAGGAAGAACTTGAGATGGGAAGCATGTGGGAGAAAGCGCACCAGATGGGTTTCCACACAGGCGCTTTCTTGATGTGTTTTCACAAGCTTTTCTTTTCATCCTTGAAAACTGAGGCATAGATGCCAGAAGAATAAGTAAATACATTTTAAAACTTATTTTAAAAGTTGCCTGATCTTGATCAGCAACATGTTGAGGCCCTAATTTGAATGGGAAGGCAGTGTGGAGTTCCTGATGCCAGAAACTCTCAGATTCTGTTTTGACCCCGTGTGTATGCCAGGCGTGTTCCTGCTGAAGGCAGCCTCTTCAGAAAATGCCCCGCTTGCTTACAGACTGTTCAGTGTTTGTGGAAAAGGAGGGCTCAGGAATGGCTTCCAAGAACAACAAAATGTGGCTGCGATTTGCAGCCAGTGCTGTGCCAAGAAGGTTTTTCTTCAGAAAGAGAGAGAGAGAGAGAGAGAGAGAGGCAAAGGGGCTGAGGGAGGGAGAGGAGCAGACAGTTCTTGTAAGAAAAGGGGGAGGCAGAAGCTGTGCCAGCCCCAGGTTTTGAGACAGGGCGGTGCAAGGGACCGAAAAGATCCACTGCTCAGAAAGGACGTGCATACATTTGCATGTGTTAGTCTTCATGCACCCAGCGTGGGGATGCGTCTGTAAGGGAGAGTTCCTCCGCAGGACATCCTTATTTATAAAAAGGGGTGTATGGACAGGGCAGAAGAGGGGATTTTGATTCAGAAAGAAACCTCAGGCGGAAAGATTCCAGGGGTGGCCCAGGGGAACCAGCCCTGTGGACACAAAGCCAGCTCATCCAAGGGGGTCAGATGCTTAGGGACCCTGTACCTTTCTTTCAGGAAGTGCCCTGGACAGCAGGGCAGTGGGCGGAGCTGCTACTTCTCCTGGCCCAGAGAGATGCCACTAGCTGCTCGACTTCTCCTGGCCCACTGCCTCTCCGGGGCAGCCACTTGCAGGCTGGCAGAGGGCTTGGAGTTGCCTTGCCCAAGAATCCTCAAAACCCTGAAGGACAACCAGCCAAGTCCCTGGAGTTGCTGGGCTTTCATTACAGACCGGGTCGCCTGGGCTTGACCTCCCCATGTTCCTTCTAGTCTGCAGATCTGTTCGTGGCGCTGGTGTTCGAGCTCCGGTCCCTCTCGGCAGGTGCCCTGTTGAGCCTATGGAGGACAGCCTCATCTGCGTGTCGAGGCGGCTGGTAAGGCAGCGAACCCAGAGGGCTGGTGCAGCACACACACGTGGAGCACTCCAAGGCAGTTGTGAGGAATTTTGTGGCTGAGGAGGGGCGGCCCACGCCGTGGTCCTCTCCGCCCTCTTGCACATGTCAAAAAGAGCCCACTGGGCGGACAACCTGCTCCCCTGCAGCTTAATTCCAGGAAGTCTTGTGCAAGTGATCCCTTCAGGCCTTTGGCAAGATCGATCTGCCTTGCCTTGCCCAGAATCCAGTGGAGAGGAAGATCGAGAGGAGGGGTGGGAAGGGGTCTGTCTCCACCCCCTTGAAGCCGCCATGCATTGCAGGCCTTCTGGCAAAACTCATACTTGGGAGGAAGTCCCGCCTTCTAACCCTCCTTGGGTTCCTCACAAGGATTAAAACATTCGGATATAAATGCAATATAATGATAACATTTGGCCTTTGCATAGCTAGACTTACAAACAGAAATAAATACTGCTCTATATAGAATATAAAGGGGTGCATGTTTCACGCATGTCGTTTGCAATTGATTTATTCAGATTTCCTATAAGAAAACTGTAGTTTTATCTTATTTTGACTCCTACACATTTGTTTTGTTTTAATGAAATCCACAATCCAAAAATCAATGCATGGAAAGAGAATAAACAGGAAGAAGCCGGAGACAGAAACACCGGCTGCAACAAAAGCAGGGAGTCCAAAACATTGCATTTCTTTCCACCTTGGCCATGCCCCTGCACTAATCGGAATGATTTTTCATCCGTAGAAACTCTGCACTTGCAGTGCGGTTAGCTAACCAAACAGATTCTGGATGTGGGACTCCTCGTTTGCAGTGGCCACTGAATTGCCTGTAATTGCTTCCATTAGGCAGTGGTCCTTGGCCTGCACAACTCACAGAGGGGAGAAAGGTCAACGGTTGCTTTTATTAGCAACAAGGCTGGATCCAGGGATTTAGGTCATCTGCACCAGACAAATGTTCCATAGAGGCTTGTTTTCTCTCCAGCCACACAAGCTTTATGGAGACTGTCTCCTGACAGCCTGCCACCCTCCTGGCTCAAAGAGGATGGTCTTTCTGCCTCATGCTCCTTTCAGGAAACCTCTCACGGATGCTCTCCCCTCCTGCGCCACCGAAGCCTGTGTCGTTGTGATGAAAGAGGTCATTGTTTCGGAAGAAGTAGAAGAGGACAAAGTGGAATCTTTCCTTCGGTCACTCGCCTTCCTGCCCAAACCCACCACAGGCATGATCGAGGCGCTAGCTGTAAGCAGACCAGCTGATCGTCCCAGCATGAAATTGGGCTTGGGTGGAAAGATCGTATTGCGTACACACAGGGTGCAACATGTGTGGCGGGCTAGAATCTTGGGCCGCAAAACCACAGTTCTGTGGAGCAAACCAGGCTCTGCCGGGGGTCCCCACCTGTCGCGAGCTGGGCATTCCCTCCCCAACAAGACAGACTCTCCAGCACTTCTCGTAAGCATCTTTGTTCTACATAGAAGACTAAGCATAAACAAGGAGAAAGGCTGAACCCTCTCTGCACGCCCTTACCCAAAGCTTTGCTTATAAACCCTTCAGGGTCCGTCTCTGGAGGGAGGGGGTGCTGCATTCTGCCAGCCTGAGGCTGTCGTGATGGGCCCTTGGGTCCAATTCCTCAGGAGGCGGGCGTTCTTCTTCCAAGAGACTATCCAGTTCCAAAATCTCCTCCCGCTGCATGTTTGTGTCCATCTTCTCCTCTGTTCCCACAGGTGGGGAGACTAGCCCCTGTGGGTGCCCTTGAGCTACTTTCTTCCAGAGCGGGCTCAGACTGGTACTGAGAACCTGGGCCTGCGGGTGCAGGCCTGTCCGTTGCAACAACAACTCTGCTATCAGCGTTTGAGCTCTGAGCCTCATCTGGTTCAGCCTCAGACTCTGAGCTACCAGTTCCACCAAGACGGTCAGCTTCTCATGCACACCTGGGAATCTGCCAGGGCACATGCACACCATAACTCCCAGGCCACTGGAGTTGTCCCCAAAATAAAGTCTCCTTTCTCTTCCCCGAACCATGGAACATTTTACGGGTTCCTGGTTTTCTTCATCCTAAAAAGTTGACATGCCTCTTCAATAATTAGCCATTGGCCATATGAGGTTTAATCCATAAATGCGGATAATCTAGCCAACACTCCTGCTCTATGAAATTCACTGTCAAGAGGTGGCTGCTGGCTTAGATCTCTTTTAACGTGGTCAGGTCATCTCCAACTTGTGGCAATCGTATGGATGAGGCCCTCCATGAAAAGCCCCGCTCAGCTCTTGCCAACTCAAGGCTGAGCCGTCCTTTATGGAGTCGATCCATCTCTAAATTGGTCTTCCCTTTCATCTGCCTTCAGTTTTCCGTAACATGATTGTTTCTCCACTGAGACTGGCCTTCTCGTGCTGTGCCCAAAGTAGGACTGCTTCAGTTTCATCGTTTTGGCTTCTAGGGTGAACAATATAAGCTTGAACTTGGAGCGATCACAGAACTTGGAGAGGTCACAGTCAGGTGATGGAGGTGCCCGCTAACCCAGTCTCCGTGCATTCTACTTCGTAGATTTGCATGTGTCCATGCATTTCTTTCTTCATGCCCCAGACTCTGCTGAAGTTACCAGGAGAAAGACAGAGTGCATTTTTGGGAATATCAGCCCTGGTGAATCACTTCTGCTCCATGAGGAATGACTGTGTCCAGGAACCGGCCGTGAGAGGCATTATGAAGATTCTGGAAGGGCGGCTGGGAAGGAAATGTACCTTGCATGATTCCAGGGGAATTGGACAGGTAAGTCTGCCTGCTGGTTCAGCGTGAGGAACCTCTTTGGGTGTTGACCTCTTTGGTTACATTTCCTTATGGGAAAAATCTCTGGGTAATGGAAAGGCTCGTACCGAAACATTCCATTTGCAGAAGAGTAACTACATTCATCACCGCAAAATCTGCTAAAATCAAGACAATCACTACAGTTCAAGCTTTTGTGGAATAGTGATCTGGTTGTGGAGAAGAGATCACGTTCTTAGGTTCAACCAGCCCTGATCTGACTGTTTTATTTCTAAGATGCTGTGTAGACCTATCTCCAGCCAAAGAGCTACTCTCTGGAAAGCCCATTCTTGTGATAGATAAAGGTACCACTCAAATGCATCTAATTCAGCTTTACTCTTGATTTCCAGATGGAGCTTGTTTTGAAAGCAATTGGAAACGCAGGACTAGCTGCAGCCCCTCTTGCTCCTGTCTTGACATCCTGCGCGATGCTTAAGAGCAACCCCACAGAAATCCGGCTGGCTGCCGTCGAGGCCTTCCGACGCATTCCTTGTGCGAGTGAGGTGGGTCGCCTGCCACTGGCTTACTGGTGCTATGTTGTCATCTGTGCTGTGTTGAATAGAGGATGCGTGTGAGATGGGCAGAGAAGCAGGTTGGGCCGGGGGAGGGAGCAGCGAGGCTTAGGGTCTTCACCGTGTCAGCCTGCCAGCACTTTAAAGACCGGCTCTTCTCATGTACCCCCCATTGAGGGCGGTTAGGTGGATGGCCAAGTGATGGCCTCCTCTGCAGTGGCCCCACACCCAAGACGTCATTGGGTCCTGCAAGGCTTCATCCCTGCAGTGTTTCAAGAAAACCCTGAGAACATCCCATTTTGGCCTTCACCTGGTAGATTTCCTGCTGCGGCCATTTATATTGCTATTTCAGACCAGATCAATTTTCTTATGTATTTTATGTGCATACTGCCTTCTGCCTTGAAAAGCAATCAGGAAATGTTTTAAATAAAGTATGGGGAATACCTCAGGTCATGTATACCTGGCCAGAGAAGAACGGCATCCTCAAAGGAGAGGGCATCAGCTACTCTGCATGTATCAGTGCAAATTTAGAAATAATGATGGGCATTTAAATAGAATCGCCACAAGTCTCACCATAATGGGGGACCTTGCCTGGCTGCTCTACCTGTTGCTCAGGTGCTCAGTGCAGTGCCGAGGCCCCTTTCTAGCAAGGACTGGACAGCCTGTCAAAATGAAGGGATAGCTCTCCCAATAGAGGACTGTTCCCTGCCAAATCGGACACATGGCCACCCTGATGCGAAAGCAGCACTCATATTCCTGCTCTGGAGTGAGGCGCTCGATTGCATTTCCCATTGGCCTTCAGGGCATGGAGACGCCGGTCCCCAGGCCTTGCTTTGAGAGGTCGGTCGGAGCCACCGCAGCCTCCTGCAGCGATCGCATTGCCGTGTTGTTCGTTCCAGCGTGCTGCCTTGCTCCATCTGTATCAAAACTACAATGAGAATGTAGAGATAAGAATTGCTTCTTATCTGATGTCCATGAAATGTCCGAGTGAAGAGTTGTTTAACCAAGTGAAAAGGACTCTGCAGGAGGAGAAATCCAGCCAAGGTAAGACACAACCATTCTTCACTCCTGGGGTGAAGAGCCTTGGGTATGTGGGACGAATCCAGCCATTCGGGGGTCTCCACATGGCACTCTGAGGTGCTCAAGATGCAAGATGGGCCATGTCCATTTCCCTGGCCACATCCTCTTTCCTCAACCCCTGATCCCTTGGTGGTTTTCAAGCTTATGCATGGATTCTCTGCCCCTTATTAGAAGGTTGGAATGCTTTTATCTTCCAAAAATGGAATAGTTCTCTGGTCTGTACTTGCCCCTTATTTCAAATTCAGTGGGTTCCTTCGTCTGGAGTCATCTTTCCGAACTCCTGGGAACAGATGATCCACTGAAACAGCATCTTAGGAATTCCCTTCCGGATGACATCCTTGACAAGCACTTTGATGGGGAGACATGGAAGTATTCCTCATATTCAGATGCTACCATCCGTTCAGGTAGGTTTGAAAATGAAGGGGTGCATCTTACAGACTTCACAATGAACAGATGATCCAGTTCCATCCTTCTGCTTAAGACTGAGGTTGAACGGCCATCAAATCTTCGCTTCCTGCAAGCTTTTTCGGACAAATAGGCAGCATCCAAAGTTGTGCTACCATTCTGCACAATTGGTCTTGCAGTGGTGGGAAGGGATGGTTGCCAACACTTTGCTGGAAATTGGTCAGGGGTGTGTAATATGGGTCACAGATTAATGCAGGTATTTTGCCCTGTCTGGCTCTGAAATCATGAAGTTCCTTCAAATTGGACAAGCCGTCTGTGATGAATGAATGAATGAATATCTTTCAAAATGGCCAGAGTACTGCTCAGCCCTTTCAACTCAAGGCTGGGGTTTCCTTTATGGAATCATTCCATCTGGTGTGAAAATGCACCTAGATTTAATGCAGAAAGGAATGCAGCTCACCATCCGATGCAGACTTGAGTGCAAACGACCTTCTTGATGCAATTGAGAGAACTCTGACAGGTTCATGCTTTGCTTGATTCGCACAGCCCATTTTTGAATATGTGTTGTTATGACTTCGAATGTGTTCTTGGAATTTCAAAAGAAATCCTTCCCCTTGGAAAGCAAGGCTATCAGGGACAGGAGTTCCCACCTAGTGCTCTACATGCAGAGGATGCTGAGCTACACAGCATCATTCCATTGCGCGCATGCATGTGCAGGCGCATGCAGCCGGGGTGGCACAGCAGGTTGCCTTGGCAAGAGTTAGGCATCTCTTAACTGACCGAGATGTTGCCATTTTATATTGCAGCAGGAACGGAAGCAGGTGCAAATGCCGAGACCAGGATCGTCTTTTCACCCTCCTCTTTCATCCCTCGTTCGCTAGCAACCAACCTGACCATCCATCTCCTGGGACGGGCAGTCAATCTCCTAGAGGCAAGTTCTCCAAATCATTTTGCTAATCGCATCCCAAGGGCAGGGTGTCCAAATCTGATTTCTATGCACAGGAATGCAGGATATCTATTCGCTGGAGCCTTGGAAATGGCCTTATCCCAAGCCAGATGGCCGGATCCTTCTAGCTGTGCCCTGACAAGCAGCAGTCCCTCAGGGCTGGAAGCTGAAGTCTTCTGAGCTCTTTCAGAGATGCCCGGCTCCAGCATCCACAGGCTCAATGCATCTGGCTGGAGCACCAGAGAGAGCGCCGAATGAGCACCTGGCTCCAAAAAGGTCTGAGTCCAGACTGAAGCCTTCTATGCATCAGTGCAGACGCCGCCTCTGCCCCTTCCTGCCAAGTGGAAGCCCTTCAAGGGACGGGCCTCCAGCCAGTGCTTGGCACTCCTCTGCTTCTCCAGGAGCTCGGGGAAGAATGCTCATTGCTCTTCCCTCTTTCAGACGTGTTGGCATGATCCGACTCCTGCAGGTTTTACTCCCTGAGCGACGGGGTACTTTGTTCTCCTTTCTGTCATACTTGATCATTGTGTGCTGTCTCATTGTATGTTCATTAGAAAAAGCTGTTTTGTGTTCTCCGCTAGTGGAGATCCTAGTGGTTGAAGTTCTGCAGGTGTGTATATCCGATCAATTAAATGGGGCTGGCTCAAATTTCCTGAGCCGGCCCTGTAGCCTTCCAAACACTCTGCCTAATTTCCTAGGTTGGGGTAAGGCTGGAGAATGTGGAGGACACAGTGCAGAAATTCTTTGGCTTCCAGCCAGTTCAGAACGCCAAAGGAAGTTTCTCCAGGCCGGAGCCTCCAGATGAGACCATACACCAAACTCCTCCAAATAAGCCAAGACCCAAGAGATTCAGCCACCACGGTGACCTCCCTCCCAAAGAACACAAGCCCAGGTTAAGAAAGGAGGAGAACTGCCCAAGGGAGCAGTACAATAAGATGAGTGAGTTAGTGAAACAGGTAACTTACTCTGTGATGTATTTTTCATCTAGTACTGTCTAATGCTATTGGAAATTCTCTATTAGCAGAAAGAGCACATTGGAATTGTCCTGTGGGTCTTTAGTCCCATATTTGCCATGTCCCAGTTTTAGGGGATCTCAAGCAAAGTCTGTAACACAACATTTTTGAAATGTTTATGAAGAGGGGCCCATTGGAATCAGAAAGCCTGGCACCTAATTCTATCGAGACAGACATGCTCAGGATGCCCCCATAAATGAATCAGTGCATCTAATAAATGCAGAAGGAAGGAGAGGTCTTAGGACAAGGGAAGCAGACATCCCTCTCTGCTCCTCTTCCAATACCCCCGGCGGTTATTTGAGTGAGGCAGGGCAAGGAGGCAATGCCAAAGTCCAGTATTCAGTATGACGCCTGCACATGAACTGTTCTGTTGAGCTGCTGTGCCCTTCAAGGGGCCCGGCTCCAGCAGGTTACAGCTCTAGACACTGTGAATGGCCATCAACACAGATGGATTTGCAAGTGGACTGAACAAATTCCGGGAGGGGGAGGGGAGGCGGCGATGGCTCCCAGTGTGGAGGTTGGGCCCACTCCTCCTATTATTATGATAATATTATTATTATTATGAGAGCCAGTGTGGTGTAGTGGTTAAGAGCACGGGACTGGGACTCAGGCGATCTGGGTTCTAGTCCCCGCTCAGCCATGGAGCCAACTGGGTGACTTTGGGCCAGTCACAGACTCTCAATCCAACCTACCTCACAGGGTTGTTGTGGGGATAAGTTGGAGGAGGAGAATGATGTAAGCTGCCTTGAGCCCTTTGTAGGAAAAAGGCAGGATATCAATCAATCAATCAATCAATCAATCAATAAAATTAGACAGCCTGCAAAGGTGCCTGAATCAGATTCAGTGGTTTTATCCACCAGGCCCAAGTTCCTGGCATGGCCCCTGGCTTCCCTCGGGGAGCAGTGCATGCTCATCCTTGATGCAGACGCTTGAGGTCCTCACCCCCTTACATCCCAGTGATAAATGCTTCCTCACCAAGCAACCAAAAAAGAGAAGGAATTGCTTTCTGACACTCGCTTTCCCGCTGAGTTGGCATTCTAGCTCGCTCACGTTCTGTCCCTGTGCTTCAGTTTACCAAAAGAATGGGAAAGAAGAAGCCCAGATGTGCTCTGAGCATGAGAATCTTTGGGAATGAGCTTGTCATTCTGGACTGTGGGGATCTCAGAAGTCAAGCCAAACACCACTACCTGAATCTGGCAGAACTCATGGTGAAACTATTGAAGGTAAGCAAATCAGGAATGGGTAAACAGCCTTCCCCACGGGAAGTTTTGGACTAGTCAGTTCCAGCGTTGCCAGCAGGGATGATGGGAACTAAGTCAAAGGCATTTTCCAGTGTTGGCAAAGCCCCAGCTTTGGGCCAGCCACCCTCTCTCAGCCTAACCAAGCCATCGCAGCATTTTCAGCTGTTCTTGGCTGTGGCCTGGCTGAGCATTCCTGAAATTGCAGTCCAACACATCTGAAGGGGACCAGGATGGCTTCCTAATTCGACCCGGTGATGGTGGGACACCATCCTTGTCTCCCACTTCAAATCCTCCAGCTATCAATGCCCATCAGCCAGCAACCTCTGTCACACTTCTCGTGGAAAACTGTTCTTGCATTGTGACTTTATGCTCTCGTATGTTTTTCCTGCCTTCCCGTTCTAACCTTCCAACAGGGACAAGACATCCAGTTTAACAAAAGGATGAGTTTGGCAACAGAGGTGCTTCAGTTTCCATCCCTCTCTGGTTTGCCGGTCCTACTTGCCCTGAACGCCTCGGCAGCAGTCAACGTGACGATGAAGGGCAACCTGGACTTCAAGTCAAGGCACCATTTCTTTGTCAACGGCTATATCAAGCCAAGGTCGAGTCTGGCTTTTGAGTGGGGCAGGGTGTGCCATTTAAAAGCAGAGACTGTTGGAGCAGGGCTGTTCAACCAAGCTCTATCGCAGAGAAGAGATAAAAGTTTGATCTACAGAGAAATGGAATTGTTCAGATTCCATGTGCCCTGGTAGTTCTCACATATCAACAGGGGCAAGCAGTAGATGTTGCCAGTAATCTCTCCAGCATTTCACGGGTGAACACAGACGTTTCTGTGTAACACACTATTCATTTTCAGGGGTTATTTATCCATCTCGTTACAGAGCCCACAACATTTTGTTGCAATGTACAGTACTCCTGTTATCTGGATATCCTGCCACTTTTTATTTTATCATATTGATCAGGCAATCAATTGCTTTTGTAAACCGCTTTCTACCAAGATCGATGGCACCCGATAATACTCACTTAACACTGTGACCCTTTGAGCAGCCACAATCCTCATTGGACCTTTTTGGAGGTTCCTCCCAGGTTTTATTTCTAAAGGATTCTTTGTACTTCTTGCTCCATGTCAGCTAGCAAGCCCCGTTACAGAACGGACCTCATATCACAGAGCAGCAGGTGATTGGGATTACAGAAACTCTGCTATGGATCTGGTTCAGGTCTTGCGGCCAGTTGGGCTCATGTGGAATTATTACAGTTGTCTGTCTGTCTGTCTGTCTGAATTATAAACCTCTGCCATACCTCTATAAGGCTCTCGGAAAGGTATAGAGTATATTAGAGTTTGTGTGCAAATTTAAAATACATTTTAAAACTAATTTATCATATATAGTAGATCTACTCCATATTAACCAAACGATAGCAAGTGTATTTAACTCGGTATGCACTGTTGCTAATTTTTTATTTTTCATAATACAAATAATAATAATGAAAAGTTAGAAACATAATCAAATTCAGACCAGTGAAATCACCCCTGATAGTAAAGAAGGTTTGCAGAATCATGAACTTAATCAGTTCAACATAGAACAGAGACTCCATTTTTATCAAAAGAAATGATTTATTGCATTACCTCTCTCCACTCCTGTTACGGATCTTCTTTCCACTTCCTTCTTAAGACAATACGCTAAATATCTCCCACATTAGTTTGCATGTTCAAAATGTTTTCAATTTAAAAATCTCAACTTCTTTTGTATCTCCTCTGTCTCTAACACGTCTAGTTTATTTCTTAATTGTCTAAATTCAGTTCAAATTAATTTGTCTTGTTTTTTATGATGATCCCCGAGTATTTGAATTCATTTCAAAAGTCCTTTCTTTGTGCTGACCTCTCTCTTTCTTCATCAGTCAAAACTGTCTGTTCAGAGGAATTCTTTAATTGTCTTTTAAAAGAAAAAGAATGGGGTTTTCACACTTGTCTGCATTCCTTTGTGCTGTTATTGCAGTGCTGTCTTTCAATTATCTGCTCAGATGGGAACAGTGGGAGCTCTGGGGAAAACTGGTCTGAGCTGGTCAATGGGACTGAGGTCATCCACTAGCCTTGATGGAGGGATCCAGGTGAAGAAGGGGAAGGAGCTTAAAGTGTTTTTGAATACTCCTGAAGAATCCATGGAAATCGTTGATTTCAGGTAAAAACATCCAGGGGTATCCGCATTGTTTACCTAGGTATGTCATTACAGCCGACTCCAGTGGCCCTGGGGGCCCTCCTCCATCGCAGCTTCTCTTTCCAGCTGCATGGGAGCTATCCATGGTGCTGAACGCCGTGCCCAGGTTAGATTCAGTACCATGGATAGCTCCCGTGGAGCTGAAAAGAGAGTCTTCAATGGATGAAGATCCCCATTGACTTTGGAGCCCCACCCTGTCCAGTCCTTGCCCCCCATATCTCATCAGCTCCAGCCAGTGCAGCTAATGATCAGGAAGGAAACGAACAGAATCTGGCGGGCCGTGGGCATCTACACAATGCTCATATTGCCTCTGGTGATGCAGTTGTTGTCCTGGGAGCCGAGGAGATCTGAGTTCTAGCCCCTAAGCCAAGCCCCTCATTATTCTCTTTGTGCTGCTCATGCCATGAAGACTTGCAGCCTAGCTCCAGCAAAACCAACATGAAAGTATCTCACCCTAGCAAGTCCAGCTCTAGCTAGGCAACCTACTGATAGTCGGGCTTAGAGGAAAGGCGGGCAGATTCCCACAGGCACCCCATAGTTAGGTGCTGGAATGCAGGCTTTGTTATCATCCCTGATAGCAAAACCCCGCCCATCAATGGGTGCCCATGTGATGAGGCTGGCCGTTGTCCTTCGGCTCTGCTGAGCCAGGCCTTTAGCTGAGGCAGACAGGGTGAGGCCTTGGCCCCGCAAATGGAAGACCTGCATGGGCTACATCTGCCCAGAGCCTTAGGCTGGATACTGGCCTGCCAGATGGCCATGCCCCTTTCCCCAGACTGCTGATAGTGTTGCAAGTGTAAGGAGCTGCCCATTGTGCTGAAGCCCGTCCTCAGAACAGGCTCTGCACTGCCGCTGGCTCCTTTACGTTCAGCCTGGAACTTGGGGTGGATACACTGGCCTCCCGCACTGCGTCCTGCAGGCGTTGCTACTCGGAGACCTTCAGCCTCTGAAATTTACCAATGGCCTCTTCACTAAGCATTGGTTAGAAAGGTGGGGAAAAGGGAATGCCAGTTTTGAGTACTGTCTTTCCTTCTCTACTGCAGCTCTAAATTATTTTTAAGAACAGCAGAGGAAACAGAAACTGTGGAACGTTTCTCAGACCACATCGAAACTAAATCTTGCACAAATGAAGATGGTAAGGAGACTGCAGCGATGCTTTTCCAATATATTAGAACCATTTTCGTGTTGTTCCTAAACATGGGCGAGAGCAAGTTTTTTATGATCTTTAGTGAATGCAGAAAATAGAAATTCTGCATATGGAGCTGTATTTTACAGCAAAAGAAGAAAAACAGAACTGAACTGGAACTGATTTAGGGCATAACCCCCTCCCCTCACAACCTAATAATCCTAACTCAAATTTGCTGGCACAGTAATTATGCAATTGAACATCCTGCATAGTTCTGATAGAAATTAAACAGTTCAGTGGTTCTTGCTCAGATTAATGCCTATCAGTTTTGCTGATTTTTTTCATTTTTCCATCCTTAAGTGAGCTTCATTCTAGGATATTTTCACCAATATATGCATGTGTGTGTTTGTGGGTGTATGTAGACTTCTACAGTTTTGCATGCATTTTTGATCAGCAAATTGAGTCACAAAATCCAGAAGTGCAAATGCCAAAGGATAGCTCTGCTTCAGTTCACATACTGATTCTGGAAGTGCAGGTAAGGTATGTGCACCTTAAAAAGTGAAGTGAAGAATTGTACCCTCCATCCTGAATCACTGAACTGAACTGTCTGCTTGATATGTTTTATAATGCCAAGCCTCACTGGAGGAATCACAGAGGAGAAAGATATCAAGGGGCAGCTCATGCCAGAAATCCAAGAGAATCCCAGAGCTTTGGCAGAGTTGGCTTTGGTGCATCCCATCAACTCCATAGACCCTGAGAGAGAAGAGAAATAGTTAGTTAGTTGGTTAGTTAGTTAGTTAGTTAGTTAGTTAGTTAGTTAGTTAGTGAGTTAGTGGATTTCTTACCTTCCCCATTAGCCACATGACTCCCGGGGTGGGTTACAACATCTCCGTAGCTGAAACTTCTCCGTTTCCTGAAGCTTTTCATATTGCCTGACTACTACAGAGCACCAAGCAGTCAACTTTAGCTAGAAAACCAAGCAAATGTTGGCTCTTTTGGTACCTAAGAGCTACTTCCAATTTCATCTTTCTGTTAGATATAGCCTGATGCTGCGCAAAGAAGATGTGGGCCATTGGGAGGTCTAGGGGCCTAAATGCCCCTCAGATTTCTGAAAGATACTCAGTTCTGCTTTTGGCCATGCTGGTAAGGGGATGCTTCTGAGCGCCACCTGCCCTTGGGGATTTTCTGGATAGTCTGCTCCATAACATCTTACTTGCAAATAGGCATCATGTTCTCTTGGATTAGCCCAAGCAAACCATCTCTTTCTGGCTTCCCTCTGCTTTTATACCCAGTGTCCAAGGCACTCGGCTGGCAACTGTGCTCAGAGTTTTCTTACCCTGCCAATGAAACCAGTGGCTTCCTCTTCCCTTTCTTCAGACCAGCAAAAGCTGCCGTAACATTAAAGAAGCAGGACAGAAACCTACACCAGTACTTACTAAAAGCTGCCTACAGTTATAATGCTCAGGTTGGGATCCTGTTATTCAGTCTGTATTTGTATTATATGTCTAGACGTTTCTGTGGGGAAAGGGTTGATCCAAGGATTCATCCATTCATTCTCTCAACTTATCAATAGTCTTCACCTCTGCGCTTCTTCCAGTTCTGGAAAACGGGGCAACTAACCACACACACACAGAGAGTGTAGCATCCTTGCAATGGCAATATTTTAAAACAGCAGGATCTCTGACCTTATTGGACCCATGGGCATGTTTGCAGATGTCAGAAACTGCTGTGGGGCCACCACAAGATGGGTCCTGCAGAGGGTGTGGCTAGTCAGGTGGCTGCCTTGGAGTCAAAGGCAAGTAATTCATGCAAGAATCCAGGGACATGAAGAGAAGAGGTCTCAGCTCTGAATCCCATTAACACATATGACCTCAGTTGGGGGCATCTTGGTCCATCCATGTCCTCTCCAAGGTGGGCAGGGGAGATGTGAGGCAAGCAAAGCTGGTACCTGATGAAAGGTGGGGGTAATGGATGTCATGGAAGGCATATGCCCATCCTCTGACACCCACCTGCCTTGGGTGATTAAGGTAAGCTCCCCTGCTCTGGGCAAACAGAGGCGTTTTCCCCCAGACTGCAGCGGTTGACCCTTCTGCCACACACGCCAGTCCCCCTTCTCCCATTTATCTTGCACAGAGGGGTTCCTGGATCCCAAACGAAGCTGGCCTGCATTTCTTTATGGGGACTCCAAAAGCAGAGCTGCAAAGGGATGTGGCCATCCACATCCATGCCAGCCTCCCCCAGAAGAAATTTGGAATTGAATTTATCCACCCAAAGAGAAAAATAAGAATGAACGGTAAGGAGTTTTGCCAAGAGGCTTTGCGTTTCGGCTTAAAGGCCCCTGAAGTGAGAGGCTGATGGCTTCTCTAAGGGTGGAGCAAATTCCACTGCATTGCCACAGATGCCTGGCTGGGGATCCTGAGCCTTATGGTCAGGCACAACTGGCTGCAGAAGCCTGCATTAGTGGGCGGAGATCATGGTTCTACCTCTGACCTCTCAGGAAAGGTGGGCGCACTCGCTCGCGCGGGCATCCTTTTCCTCCCCGTAAAGTCGCAACCAGCCTTTAAGGTTCAGCTTGTACAGCTCACTGTCTGCGCATAATGCTCAATCATCATGTGGCCTGGCTTAGACAATGCCCCTTTCCTTTCAGATGTAGGCCCCAAGGCCATGTTCTCCCATAAAAAGAGTATTTTATTCATTTATGTAAACCATTTCTATGCCGCCCCATTCGCAAAAAGCCTCGGGGCGGCTTGCAACGTAAGAACCTTATTCTCTGCTTGCCTAAGTTTTATTTGTTTGTTTGTTGATTGGATTTCTATGCCACCAAGAACTCAAAGTGACTCACATTCTCCTCCTCTTGCTCTCAGTCTTATCCCCAGAACAACAGCCCTGTGAGGGAGGTTGGGCCGAGAGTCTGGGACTGGCCCAAAGCCACCCAGTTGGCTCCATGGCCGAGCGGGGACTCGAACCCGGATCGCCTGAGTCCCAGTCCCACGCTCTTAACCATGACACCACACTGTCTCTCTGTTTTGCATGAGATGTGTTTCTTTTGCCAACATGGCGGTATCTGCTGAACTGCCGGTACTAATGTTCTGCAGAATATGTTGAAACCTGTGAAATCTTGATCTGTCATTTGGTGGGGAACTTGCTGTGCTCGTGTCCTGCGTGTGGGCTCCTGCCCAGGGTCGTGTGGACAGAACGCTGGCCTGGACGGAGCCTGGTCTGATCCAGCAGGGCTTGTCTTATGGCTGAGAAATGGTGTTTCCTCTAGCCAGTGCCAGGCCATAACTCCCTCTCACACAAAAGCAGCTTGCACCTAGAGTTATTATTATTATTATAACATTTCTGTGCCGAAGCCTCGGAGTTGTGCTAGTCTCCCTCGCATGTGGATTATTCTGGTTCTCGGCTGCTGAGGGGCGAACTGGCAATTCTAACTAAGTTTGTTCCTATTCCAACCAGGAAGAATCGAAACCTTCAGGAACACCCGTGCTGGGCATCTGGAACTAATACTAGATGACGGCAGTTTCTATTATATCAAGGTAGGTGCACTCAAAATATAGCACAAAGTCAAAGATGTACGGCACACAGCGGCAAATGCACATCTTGTGTTTCCTGATCATTCCATGTCAGAAGATCCATAATGCATCCCATTACTATTGTTAGGAAAACCGATACAAGTCCTACCGGAAAAACATGGAGTAGATACCCTGCAGAATGAAAACTCTGCTTTATGCAAATATGCCCCGTGCTCACTTCCCAAACTTATACACAGAGTGGAAGTCACGGCATGCCAAACCCCACTTTTCAGAATTTTGGGGCCCACTTAGTAACCCAAGAAATGTGCTCATAAATCCATGTATGAAAGAAATATGCACACAAATATGTGTCTATTTGGGGGAAATACACACAAAATTCCATAATTTAAGGGAAATATGTTTATTTATTTAAACTTTTATATGCCACCTATTTCACCATGGCATCTCTAGGTGGCTAACAACAGATAATTTAAATACTTTATAAAACAAGGTGGCTAACAACAGATAATTAAAATACTTTATACTTTATAAAACAGTATAAATTAATATAAAATTGTATTGTTTTTAATGTATCTTTATCCAAGTGGAGGCAAAATCCTTGCTACTTTATGAAAGGGCATACAATGATGTGTATATTGGAAGAAATGAGCACAAAATACATACATTTTCAGTTGTGGAAAATGAGAAACAATGCCAATCTGATTGACCTCCTCCTCCTCCTGCAGGGAAGGTCAGATCTGCAAGCAGTGCCTGGAGAGCAGAGGTACTCAATCCACCTGGAAGCAAAGCTGCTAAAACATGGAAGCCCCATCATCCTCTCAGGAAACGTGACAAAGCAAGCCGGCAAGAAGATGGCATTTTCAGCATCCTTGATTAACCTGCTGAAGGACACTGCTTTTCTTGCAAGTAAGAACTTGCAAGGAGGGATATAAATGGGTCATTACGTCCAGGGCAGAGTAGGTCTCTCTGCTAGCTGCTCCCCCCCGCCATGCTGAAGTGCAACTAGATATTCTCCTCCATTAGCCACATGGAGTATTGTTTTTAAGGGTCCCCGTAACAACCTATTAGTCCTGCAAAGTAAATGTGGCCTGACTGACCCCCTCAAAACCCCCTGCTTCACCCCCTTGACCAGCCGGATTTGTTCCCTCCCTCCACCTGATGCCCTTCACCAGCAGCCCTTCACAGGTTCCATGTAGCCACTGTTTCTCTTGTTTCCTTCAGTGTGTTTGGAGAAAAAGGCAGACGACAAGCTGAAGCAGTATTCTTTGGAAGGGGAAGGCCACCTTCCAGGGGTGCTCGGCTCCCACGTCATTGCTCTTCTGCAGCAACGAGGGCGTGTTTGGTCCAGTGCCCTGAGAATTAAATACGGATTGTTCGGTACTTCATCCTTTTACTGTATTAAAACACACACACACCCCAAACACACATTTTTATGCTTTATTCCTTTTGCCCACACAATATCCGGTAACCGATTCAAAGACTGGAAGGATATTTCAGACCAAGAGCTGTGATCCCAAAGGTCATAGAATCATAGAACAGGAGAGTGGGAAGGGGCCATGAGGGCCATCAGGTCCAACCCCTGCTGTTGCAGGACACCACGTCACACCATCCCACCCAGGTGATGAGTACCTGCAGTTTTCCACACCCAGCCAGAAGGAAAGGGGGGACCTGTTGATGCCCTTGATGCTCTGGGCGGTAGTAAGCTTTTTGTTTGGAGTGTTTAGTAAACGGGAACTCAGTGCAAACCCTGAGGCTTGTCTTGTTTAGGGGTATAGTTGAGGTCTACTCGGAGTGACACCCTATGGCATCAGGCTTCTCAGTTCTACTCGGGGTGGCCGTGTGTCAGTCCTTTATTTGAACTTGAAGGTCTGCCAAGGACAGTCCTCTTCCTGCGCTCTGCTTCTGTTTCAAGTGCTGCTCAGCCAGACAGAACAGAGTGGCCAGACTCTCCCAACCAGGTGCCTCACAGATGCTTTTGACTACAACTCCCACCATTCCTGACTCTTGGGCATGATGGTGGACGGGAGCCGTAACCCAAAACGTCTGGAGGGCACCGTGCTGCAGGAAGCTTTGGTGTGGCCAAGCAGCGCCGCCTGTCTGTCCTTCCTGTGAGGCGCGAGCTGAGCCTTCCGTGCTCGCATTCGTTCTACCTGAATGCTGGGCAAGGGGGGGCATTCCCTGTCGTAAGGCTGGCCTTTTCCCCTCTGTGTGAACATGTGTCGGGAGCAGGCAAGGCGAAACAGCTTCAGCATGAGTGTAACATGGGCCAGAAGTTAAAAGTGGAGAACCGCTTGCGGGAGGCCGACACACTGGATCTGGACCACGAGCTGCACTGCTCTCAGATTCTCACCTACAACCACAAGGTATGTGGCCAGTGAGGGACACAGGACCCAGGGCTTGGCCATGGACCCTCTGGGGCACGCTTCGGTCTATCTATTTTTATTTATTTACTCGGTTTATGCATTGCACCCAGTCGTGCCACACAGGTCTCCTTCGTCACACCATTGCAAGTTCCCCATTCCTCCAAGTGGTAGGAAGTCCCAGGTTGCTTCTTAATGGGCTCGGTTTTGCTGAAAGGAGACTGTCCTGAGGACCTGCATCCTCACTGTTATTTTTAATGCTCAAAGAGATGTGAAGGAAGGTTAACTTGTTGAATGCAGCAGTTGGGACCTGTAACAGAAGGACCTGATGGTGTGACATTTTGTCGCAGGTCCCACCTGTCGAGATCTGGAGCAAAGTAGCACAACAGCAGGGGGATTCTCTTTGTGGGTGGCAAAATATTGCAGGAGTGGAAGGGCTGGTGATGGCGGCCCCAGTGCTGTTTTGGCGAAACATCACACCTCTACCTCCCAGTCATAACAGTACTGGTGTGTAAAAAATTGTATAAAAAATTAAGATGCTGTTGTGCAGGTTCGTCTGCATCATGAAGAAACCGCATCTCAGCTGCAGTCCCAGCTGGAGGTGAACTATGGAAAACACTGGGATGAAATCAACAATAGGAAAAGGGTGACGATCAGCCAGATATTTAGAAATAACTCTTACCCAGCTTTGACCAGCTATTTCATGGAGGTAAGAGAAACTGGTGGGCAAATTTATTTATTATTATTTATTTTATTTAAAACTTTTGTAAGTCGTCCCTTATGCCTTGGAATCTCAAATGGGACCTTTTCTGGAAAGTGGGGCGCGCCGTCACCAAACCTGAGCTGATGACTTAAAACCCCCCAAGCAGCTGCTGAGATCCGAGCTGGCATGGACTGGTAGCTTTCTTTCAGCTCCAGCTGATCCATCAGCTGCATCCCTACCTGGAGAACGACTGCCTGGCGACAGTGACACACGTGTTGGTGACTTCCTGACCTGACTTCTGTAACGCGCTCTACATGGGGCTGCCCTTGAAGACAGTCCGGATACTTCAATTGGTGCAAAATAGAGCTGCCAGGCTGCTGACGGGGACTGGGCTTTATGTTCACATGAGTCCAGTCCTCCGTCAGCTTCACTGGCTTCCCATTGAAGTCCGGGCCCAATTCAAGGTGTTGGTGATGACCTATAAAGCCCTTAACGGCTTGGGTCCTGGTTACCTGAAGGAGCGCTTACGTCCATATATGCCCACCCACCCCTTGAGATGTGCAGGAGAGGCCCTTCTCCGGGAACCCTCCGTGAAGGAAATTAGGAGGGTAAGTACTCGGAGGAGGGCTTTCTCTGCGGTGGCGCCCAATCTATGGAATGCGCTCCCCAGAGAGGTCCGCCTGGCGCCGAAAAACA